>NC_092772.1:70747403-71047403 GCF_047496795.1 Chiloscyllium punctatum | reverse complement strand
TGATGCGTTCTTCCTTCACACGTCAGGTAGCTAGAATTTGGCTGTGGATGAGGTCACAATCCTGCAAAGCCTTGGCGGAGTCGGAGGGGGAGTTGAAGTATTCAGCCACAGGGCAGTGGGTTGTTGGGTATGTGTGTCCGAGAGTGTTCCCTAAACCGTTCTGCAAGTTGACGTCCTGTCTCGCCAATGTAGTGGAGACCAGGAGCAATGGACAGACTAGAAGAGGTGTTTGGATGCACAGGATGTTATCTGCCTGATGTGGAAGGGTCGTTTGGGGCCTTGGGTGGAGGTGAGGAGGGAGGTGTTGGCACAGGTTTCATACCTGTTGTAGTGGCAAAGGGAAAGTGTCGGGAGTGGAAGGTGGCTTGTTGGGGTTGCGTGGACATGACGAGGGAGCTGTGAGGGAATGGTCTCAGCAGTATGATGATAGGGGTAGGGAGGGACGTATATCTCTGGTGGTGGAGTCTGACTGTTGGTGGCAGAAATGGTGGAGGATGATGCATTGTATCCTGAGGTTGGTGGGATGGAAGACCAGCACCAGAGAGGTTCTAACTGGTTGTCGTTGGAAGAGTGGAGTCCAAGGGCGGAGTTTTGGGCAGGTGAGGAGATGCGCTAGAGCACCCTCCTGCAGCTGAACCTCCTCTTCAATGCTACCTGTCCCTCTATCTATCTTTGCACTGTTTGAAAGCTTAGCCCAAATGCCCTCAGTTCCGTCATATCAATAATGAATGCACAAAGTGAAAAGTTGTGGTCCCAAAACTCAGTCTTGTGGAACACCACTTGTCACTGGCTGCCATCCTGAGAAGGACACTTTAATCCACACTCTCCGCTTTCTTTCAGACAGCCAAACTTCAACTTCCACCGTGCCTCTAACACCATGGACCCATATCTTTCTCAATAGTCTCATGCATGGCACCTTGTCAAAGGATTCTTGAGGTGCAGATGGATGACATCTATCGGTTCTCCTTGATCAAATCTGCACATTACGCCCTCAATGCATTCTAGCTGGTTTGTCAGGCACGACCTCCCCTTGATGAAACCATGCTGTCTCTGTCCTATTTTACCAAAGGCCTTCAAACATTCAGAAATCCCATTCTTCACGATGAATTCCATGATGTTACCCACAACCAAGGTTAGGCTAATCAGTCTGCAGTTTTCCATCTTCTGCCTAACTCCCTTATTAAACCGGGTGTCATGTTAGCAATTATACAGCCACTTGGCCCTTTCCTGATTTTAGTCATTCCTGAAAGATTACCACTTACACTTGCATTTACTCTTCAGCGATCTCCCTTACAAGGCTGGGGTGTAATCCATCTGGTCCAGGTGAGTTATCCACATTCAGGCCATTCTGTTTTCTAACATGTTCTTCTTGGTAATGGCCACTGTATTTAGGACTGCCCTCTCACTCTCTTCAAACCTTGGGAAATTACTCGTGTATGCCACCGTGAAGACTGATGCAAAATTCCTCAGCCATTTCTTTGATTCCCACTACTGTCTCTCCACCATCATTTCCCAGTGGTCCATATTCACATTTATGTCTCTTTTGCACTTTATATATCTAAAGAATCTCTTACAGTTTCCTTTATATTACTGGTTAGCTTACCCCCATACTTAATCTTCTCCCTTCTTATTTATTTTTTCATGCCTTCTGTTGGCCCCAGTTCTCCAGTTCCGCACTGCCCTTCAATCTGCTTGCTTTTTGCTTCTATGCAATCCCTGACTTCCCTTGTCAGCCCTGGTTGCCTCATCCCCCCTGTACCATGCCTCGATTACTCAGCATGAATCTCTGCAGTGTCATTTAAATTATCGTGGAATCTCCAGCCATTGCTGTTCCCCTGTCTTTCCTGCTAAACGCATGTCCAGGTCAATTCACAATCACGAAGGACTCAAAGCCCTCCGCTTCTTCCTTTCCCGCTGAACCAACCAGTACCCTTCCACTGAGAACCTCTTTCGACTGACTGAACTGGTCCTCACCCTGAACAACTTCTCTTTCCAAACCTCCCACTTCTTCCAAACCAAAGGAGCAGCCATGGGTACCCGCATGGGCCCCAGCTATGCCTGCCTCTTCGTAGGATATGTGGAACAGTCCATCTTCCGCAGCTACACTGGCACCATTCCCCACCTTTTCCTCTGCTACATCGATGACTGTATCCACGCTGCCTCGTGCTCCCACGAGGAGGTTGAACAATTCATCCACTTTAAAAACACCTTCCACACCGACCTCAAATTCACCTGGACCGTCTCAAACTCCTCCCTCCCCTTCCTAGACCTTTCCATTTCTATCTCAGGCGATTGAATCAACGCGGACATTTACTATAAACCAACCGACTCCCACAGCTACCTAGACTACACCTCCTCCCACCCTGCCCCCTGTAAAAACGCCATCCCATATTCCCAATTCCTTCCTCTCCGCTGCATCTGCTCCCAGGAGGACCAGTTCCAATACCGTACCACACAGATGGCCTCCTTCTTCAAAGACCAGAATTTCCCCCCAGTCGTGATCGACGATGCCCTCCACCACATCTCCTCCACTTCTCGCTCCTCCGCCCTTGAGCCCCGCCCCTCCAATCGCCACCAGGACAGAACCCCACTTGTCCTCACCTCCCACCCTACCAACCTCCATATACATCGTATCATCCGTCGTCATTTCAGCCACCTCCAAACGGACCCCACCATCAGGGATATATTTCCCTCCCCTCCCCTATCAGCGTTCCGAAAAGACCACTCCCTCCGCGACTCCCTCGTCAGATCCACATCCCCCACCAACCCAACCTCCACTCCCGACACCCTCCCCTGCAACCCCAAGAAATGCAAAACTTGCACCCACTACTCCCCCCTTACTTCCTTCCAAGGCCCCAAGGGATACTTCCATATCCGCCACAAATTCACCTGCACTTCCACACACATCATTTATTGCATCCGCTGCACCCAATGTGGCCTTCTCTATATTGTGGAGACTGGCCGGCTACTTGCAGAACATTTCAGAGAACACCTGTGGGAAACCCAGACCAACCAACCCAACCACACCGTGGCTAAACACTTCAACTCCTCCTCCCACTCCACCAAGGACATGCAGGTCATTGGACTTTTCCATCGCCAGACCATAGCAACACGACGGTTGGAGGAAGAGCGCCTCATCTTCTGCCTAGGAACCCTCTAACCACAAGGGATGAACTCCGATTTCTCCAGTTTCCTCATTTCCCCTCCCACCAACTTGTCTCAGTCAAATCCCTCAAACTCAGCACCACCTTCCTAATCTGCAATCTTCTTCCTCACCACTCCACCCCCACCCTCACTCCGGCCTATCACCCTCACCTTGACCTCCTTCCACCTATCGCATTTCCAACGCCCCTCCCCCAAGTCCCTCCTCCCTACCTTTTATCTGACACTGCTGGACACACTTTCCTCAATCATGAAGAAGGGCTCATGGCCGAAACGTCGATTCTCCTGCTCCTTGGATGCTGCCTGACCTGATGCGCTTTTCCAGCAACACATTTTCAGCTCTGATCTCCAGCATCTGCAGTCCTCACATTCTCCCCGGTCAATTCTACCCAGCTTCTCCCTTATGCCTCTCCAGTTGCCTTTATTCAGATGAAATACTGTTAACTCTGATTCTATCTTCTCTCTCAAATTGCAGAATAGATTCTACCATGTTCTGATTACTGCTTCTGAAGTTTTCCTTCACCTTAAGCTCCCTTGTCTAGCCTGCGTCATTAAACCTAGTGTCATCTATTCCCGACCGGGCTCCACCACATGATGCTCCAAAAAGCCATCCCATAGACATTCTTCAAATTCCTTTTCTTGCGATTCACTACCAACCTGGTTTCCCATTGCACTTGCATATTGAAATCCCCCATGATCACTGTAACTTTGCCTTTCCTACAGATCTTTTCTATATCCTGGTGTATCTTGTGCCCCAGCTCCTGACTACTCTTTGGAGGCCTGTGCAAGTCTCCAACTGTGGTTGTCATACCTTTGTGGTTCCTCAATTCTACCATGCAGATTCCACACCATCTGACCTTACTTCCTTTCTTATTGTTGATTTAATTTCATTTCTTATTAATAATGTAAACCCACTCCCTCTGTCTTTTCCATTGGGTATATGTCCTTGCATATCCTGATCCCCTTGCAGCCACTTCTCTGTGATGCCCATCACATCATACCTACCAATTTCAGTCTATGCCACAAGCTCATTTACCCTATTCCTTATACTGCACGCATTCAGATATAACCCTTCAATCTTGTATTAACGGTCCCTCTTCTCATTGCCATTTGTTTTTCCAGTGTGATTGAAGTTTGATTGCTTACTCTTTCCATACCCTCTGTCCTATTTGCGTCTATGCTGGTGATTTTAATAACCTCTCCTGAGCTCTGTACTCTTTCATGCTCTTTTCTAAGTAAACCCTATAAACGAACCCCCACCCCACGCACACACACACACTCGTAATCAGTTTAAAGCTCTGTCTACCTCCTTGGTTAGGATTCACGCGGACACAGACGAAGAAAGTCCAATCGGAACATGTCCTTTCTTCCTCAGTAATAAAATGTGTTTAATGTTTGTGAGAAGATTTGTAGCTCGGGTGCTCGTTGTTGTGGTTCTGTTCGCCGAGCTGGGAATTTGTGTTGCAGATGTTTCGTCCCCTGTCTAGGTGGCATCCTCAGTGCTTGGGAGCCTCCTGTGAAGTGCTTCTGTGATCATTCCATCGGCATTGATGAAATTGTGCGGGTATCCGTTTTGGCGAATACATTGCATAGGTGTTCTTCTTCCTCTTTTTGCAGTTCTGGTGTACTGCAGTGTGTTGTGGCCCTTTTGAATAATGTCTTGATGCAACTTCTTTTGTGTCTGTTGGGGTGGTTGCTTTCGTAGTTCAGGACTTGGTCTGTGTGTGTGGCTTTCCTGTATACCTTTGTGGTGAATTCTCCGTTCGGTGTTCTCTATTCCATCACGTCTCGGAATGTGAGTTGTTTGTCCTTTTCTTCCTCTCTAGTGAATCGGATTCCTGTGAGTGTGGCGTTGATGATTCGGTGTGTGTACTCTATTTCTGTGTTTTTAATGATTACAAAGGTGTTATCCACATATCTGACCCAGAGTTTGGGTTCAATTTGCAGTAAAACTGTTTGTAAGAACAGCCTTTCCACACATTATCCATGAGACAACTCAGTCATTTCAGCTATCAGTCTAGTAAACCTCCTTTGAACCACCTCCAAAACACTTACACTTTTCATTAGAGAATGAGTCTCGGGTATTTCAAGGATGTGTAAGAGGTCATAGACTCTTTCTAAAATTATGTCCCACTGAAAGGTCAGTCACCTGGCCAGGCTCATTAGCCAATATGAGGTCCAGTATGGCTCTTCCTCTCGTTAGTCTATCAACATACTGTGCCAGTTAATAAATTCTGCCCCATATAAGCCTCTTGCTCCAAGGGACTCCTAGTCATTACTGGAGATATTAAAGTCACTCACTATGACCACTCTGTTTTTAATACACCTTTCCTTAATCGACGTACATATCTGTTCCTCAATCTCTCCGTGGTTGTTGGAGGGATTATAGTAACTCAATGCTTGCAGCCATCTAATTTTTGAGCTTTACCCATATTGCTGCAGTGGATGATCCCTCCTGTATGTCCTCTTGAAGTACAGATGTAGCATTCTCCCTTATTAGTAAAACACCTAGTCCACCTCTTTTACCTTCCTCTCCATCTCGCATAAAACAATGAAACCCTGGAATGTTGAACGGCCAGTCCTTTCCCTCTCTCAACCAAGTCTCTGTAAAGCTGCAACATCATAGTCCCATGCACGGATTCAGGCTGTCACTTCATCGGTCTTAACCATAATAATTCTTCCATTGAAATGAATACACTTCAGCCCAACTCCATCAGATCCTGACCTGATATTTGGTTTGAGTTTCCCTGATGTAAATTCTCCTCGTCTATTCTCTGTTAATAGGAGATTAGAAAAGACTGTCAGTAAAGCAGAACATATTGCAAACAGACAATTTCTGTTTCCTCCCTCGTCCCTTCTATCTGTACATTGCATCACCCACTGCCCAATTCCAATAAGCTGCTGGATAATTATTATGCTTCAAACAACAGTCTCCAGCCTCTCAATGCACATTCTTCAACTCTGTCTGCACCTATTGCATTAACTGTTTTCTGATCCCTCTCTCAACCAAATCTCTGTAATATTTTTATCATAGTTATATACACTCATTCAAACTCCAAGCTCCAAGCTCATCTGTCTTGCCTGTCACACTGCTCACATTAAAATCAGCACACTTCAGACTGCCAGCCCCATTGTGTTCACTCCCCTCTGCCAGTTTGTTGTTGGTCTTAGCTGTACTGGGATTGGTCTCCAACTGCTCTTCAGTCACTGTGCTTGTGGATGTTCTGCTCTGGCTCCACCCTCCCTCCCCCACCACCACCACACTGGTTTAAACCCTCCTGAGTGACAATAACAAAACCTGCCTGCCAGGAGATTGCTGCCGGTTCACGTCCATCCCGTCCTTCTTGTGTATTTCATACTGACCCAGGAATCCCAATGACCACATATCGGAGATTGCTGCCAGTTCCGATGCATCCCGTCCTTCTTGTGTATATCCTACCAACCCGGGAATCCAAATGATCCACATATTGGAATTGCTGCCTATCCTACCAGCTCTTTGGCCACGTTTTTAACTGTACTGCCTTCCTATTCCTAACCTCACTGACACGTGGCATAATCTCGTCTCTCCAATATTCAAAAATCCTTTCAGCACAACTCTGGCAAGATCTTCACTTTGAAATGGATAGACTAGACAATAAAAACTTAATGTGATCTCATTAACCAGGAAAGTGGAGCCCAATCAATCTGTCGCAATGATCATAGAATCTGATATCTATCACCTTCACCAAAACTGTATGACAAGGTATACATATGGAGCATCTATTTGTAGATGGACGAGGATAAACAGAATTAGTCCAAAAGACCAGAAAATGTCAGAACAGATGGCTGCCATTCAGCCTGTTTGCATTGTTGTGCAATTGGATTTTAGCTATTCTGTTCCTTTTAATAGCAGAGTCTTTGCCCCGCATCCCTGGTGGGTCGGAAAGTGCCCAGAACTTACTATTTGTGCGCTCCTTGCGTAGGGAGCATCCAGTGCCAGGTGATGGGGTGTGGGGAATCCTGGTGTGGCTCGATGAAAGGCTGCATGCAGTGACGGATGGACTCAGGGATTGAGAGCGACAGAGCAGGTAATCAGAGACATGCACTCACATAAGTAGCTGGGCAAGATTCCCCTGTACTCGGGGAGCCTGAGCACCAGTGCCACTTTTACAACAAACCCATTATATTTGCAGCAATTCTCCATCAAATACAAGTAAATATACTGCAGATGGCAGAAGCCTGAAACAAACATAGAAACATACCATGGAGAGAGAAAAGAGTTAATTCTCCCAATGCAGACACGGGGAGATTGTAAAAAAACTCCACAAAGACAGGGTCCAGAGATTGGAATAATTCTTATTTGAATGAAAATAGTCTCACCAGTGATAGGCAATATGGTTTTGTGCAGAGAAGGTCATGTCTTACCAAATCAATGGAATTCTTTGAGGAAGTGACAAAGTTGATTGATGAGGGAGGGTCTGTAGATGTCATGTACGTGGACTTCAGGAAGGCGTTTGGTATGTTTCCCCATGGTCGGGGTATGTCGAAAGTGAAGTCACATGGTGCGTGAGCTGGTGAATAAAGAACTGGCTGGGCAACAGGAGGCAGAGAATAGTAAGGGGAGGGAGTTTCTCAAAATGGAGAACTGTGACCAGTGGTTTATTTTAAGATGTTTCTGGAAACTTACATGAATGGGCAGGGAACAAAGAGATACAGATTCTTAGAAAATTGGCGACAGGCTTAGATAAAGGATTTGGATTGGCGCAGGCTTGGACCATCGAATGGCCTGTTACTGTGCTGGAATGTTCTTTGTTATAACATTATCAATGACCCATCAGAACCCCAGTAATATTCTCCTATAACCGCTTCCATCAGGCTAAAAGGTACAGAAGCTTCAAAACACTGAGTAGCTGGTTCAAGAACAGTTTCTTCTTGACTGTTATTAGACTGATGAGTGTACTCTCTAATCTCAGATAATGCTGATCTTGTTCCTGTTGATCTCGCCTCGCCCACCCCCTGTGCAGCATAACCTGCATGGCTCTAAAACACATTTTATAGCCATTGTTCTGTACATCATTGTTTACTATGCTTTGCCTGTATATCTTGGTACAGGTCAAAGTAAATCCTCACCTCCTTTCCCCCAGTTCCTCCAGTGCTCACTCCCAGCTGTCTCTGATGCACACCCCCAGCACACTGTGACCCCATCCCCACTCCCTGTGTGCTTTGTATCTCACTATTTCTCTCACACTGTCTGTTTCCGTGTTTTCCTTTTCTCTGTCTTCTGCTTCTTTCCCAGATTACAAACTTCCCTTCTCCCTGATCTTGTGACTGTTTGTTTCTTGTTTTGTTTCCTTTCTCTGTTTTACTGACTGTCCTTCTGTTTTCCTCGCTGTGTTTTCTCTCTCTCTCCTTATATGCGTCCGTCTCTTTCTCCCTCATTGTCATGGTGATGGCTTCTCTATTCTTTTGAAGCATGTGATGGCTCTTTGGTTGGATGTTGGCAATACAATAAACTCAATTTGGTATCTTAGACATAATTTAAATTTATTGGTTAAATTTCAATTGTTGTCAAAACAGCAATCAGAATCTAGATATCCATTTAACGGTCAATTGTTACATCTAAATATTTTGGAACTGCCTTCTCCCAGTGCTCTGCATACTGGCAACGGAAATCATTCTATTCATGTGCATAATAGTGTGACGGTAACAGCTCTTCCCAGGACCATAAGAAACTACAGACGGATTTATGCACAGCCCAGACTATCATGGAGGACAACCTTCCATCCATTTATGCTTCTCGTTGTCAGTGAAAGGCTGGCAACATCAAGTATCTCTCCCAAAATGGTAATGATGTCCTACAACCTCTTCCAAAAGCGAGGGGATACAGAGACTTGAAAACATGGACCAGCATGCTCAGGAACACCTTCTTCCCTACCGTAATTAGACTAACGAATTGACATCTCTAATTTTTCAAATAATGTTAATCTTGCTAAAGTCGATCTTGAATTCCACTGCTCCTGTGCAGCTGTCACCTTGTCCGCCTCACTCTGTCTGAGTGCCCTGTGAGGCTCAAGGTCTTCTCAAGGGCAATCAACAAAGTGAACTAATGCTGGCCCACCCAGCGATACCTATATCCCATTAATAAATATAAGAACATGACGACACTCAGGGAACACAGACAGGTGGGATCAAATCGCTTTAAACATGATCTTAGATAGATCGAGATTCCCCTCAGTATCTGAAAGTAGAGTGTTCCTACAAAGCCTTTCATAAGCTGAAAAGGCATAAAGTGAAGTAGCATTAATTTACGGGTGAAAAATTTACTTTTCTTGTTAAAAGTGAAAATCCTCTTCGGATTTCTTTTGGTTAGTGAAAACAGGGCGTAATGGAGGTTTTCCGGAAAGGGAAGTGGAAAAAAGCGAATTTTTGAAAAGCGGGGTATACATGTACCACCATGGGCGTGATATTCAGGAAGATGGGAAAAGTTAAAAATAAATGAGGTGATTCTCACATTTTATTTCCACCCCAGCTGATCATCATTCCCTTTGTTTGCTCTTTGTCTTCTATCTCTCTCTTTCTCTATCGATTCAACTCACTCCTCCTGCCCTTCAAAGCTGACTTCCCTGTCACCAGCATTGTTCACACTATTTTCCAGCTGCTTTCAGTTCAGAAAAGCTTCCCAGCACTTTCTGATCTGTTCTTTGCATTATTTATGCAATTTCAGATCTCCAGCATCTTTCTTTATTTGGTTTTACCTTCAAATGTGTTATTCCGAGGGATGTCGGCATCTCTGCCAAGGGCAGCAATTGTTAATCATCACTAATTGCCCTGACTCTGACGCCATTCCTCAAGCCAATATGAAGTCAAGCACATTGATATGGGTCTGAAGTCACACTTAACCCAGACTGGGTAGTAACGTTAGATTTCTTTACCGACGGTCGTCAGTGGAACAGGAAAATTTTCAGACAAAATGTGGGTTTTACAGTTGTTTTTCGTGAAATTCACTTTTATTCCAAATCTTATCATTTTTATTTAAATTCTGCCATCAGCTGTGGTAAGACTTGAAACAAATCGCTTGAAACAGTGTCTTTCGTTTAATAAGCTTTGCTCCTGAATCACATCCAGCGACATTCCTACTCTGATACATTGTCCTAATCATGAAGTAACGTCCGAGACAAGAACAATTTTGTGATTGAAATACTTGTAACTGGAAAAGTGGCCAGAAGAGAGCTTGAAATGTAAAGCCTGAATTTTATCAACGTGCAGACAATGGTTTGTTCAGCACTGACGCAGAGATGGAGACTGGGGATATTATGAGCTGGTAGTGGACAGGGTTCGTGACAGAGAGAACAAGAGGCATAAATCAGTTCAGGGCAAAAAGGGATCTCGAGTTTGTGCACAGTTTTGTTCTCAGATGTTTGTAAGGGAGTGGTCTGCAATTCAGATGCATGGAAACTGCAATTGAAATTGAAGATAAAAGTTTCTTTCATGGGCAAATATAGATAACAGAAATTGCAATGAAGTTCAAACTTGTTTATGGGATTAATGAATGGACAGAAGTAGAGAACTCCAACAATAGCGAGAATAGGTTATGATTTGGAGATGCTGGTGTTGGACCGGGGTGTACAAAGTTAAAAAGTACACAACACCAGGTTATAGTCCAACAGATTTAATTGGAAGCACACTAGATTTCGGAGTGTCGCTCCTCCACCATAGGTTAGTCACACACTCTCCACCCCGCCCAATCAGCACCACTAATATCCGATAAGGTAGAAATTTACAGCAGAGGGAAATGTTGAAAAGACCCAAGGAAAGCCTCCTCTCCATTTGTGTAATTATCCAGTCCATTATTCGCAGATTCAGACCTATCCTCTCCACGTCTGTACAGCTGCTGATCTCTGTTACTGTTGGAGCTGATGCATCGGCTCCTAGGCTGGGATAGCGCACTGAGTGAAGCCCCTCACCAATAGGACACAGTGACAATGCATGGAGACTGACATCAATCACAGTCACTGAGCAAACAGCTCTAGCTTTCAAGACAGCACATTCAGTTCACAATATAACTGGACTGGACTGGACTTCATGCTGTCATCGCTGGCTATTGGTCGCATCTCCCATCGCCAATTCCTCGAGTGAAGTCAGTTGTGAGAGAGAATGATGGACGTTTTCTTATTGCAGGCTAGATGACTCTGCCCTGTTGTACGCTTGCAATGCTGTCACCATCGTACCCCGAATCCCTGCCCCTCCACTAAATAAAAAGAAACACAATCAGGATGTTGTTACTATGCTGATCTCTCCTTCACGGGACCAAACCCCAGCCGACAGTCACTGGGCAAAATTACCCTGAACATAGACAGGAAGATTGGACTTCTCTGAATGGTCCTCTCACTGCTCTAATAATGAAACTTTGGACTTTCCATATAGAATATGTTTCAGTAATTAATTTATACAAATTGATAAACATTTTAATGCAGTTTCATTTGCTGTAAAGCAATAATTTTTCACTTTTTTATCCCTCAGTCCGAAATCAAAAGTGAACTTATTCATTAAGACTTATGAATTAATAAGTCAGGTTTAGCTAGTAGATCGGGCGGAATGGGGGTAGTGGCTGTGGAGACTGCATGGGGAGTACAATGATATTCCCCAGTTATTAATTCTCTTAACGTCAGATAGAATTAAATATAGTTCACAACAAGGAAAGAGCCAACGTTTGGGATATGTAATGCTCAATGACAATGTGAACTGAACAGGATAATTTTAAATGTGATAAAGTGAACTATATTTTATATACACACCATTTAATCATTGGGAATACAGATTTACTAGTGTCACCGAATCTGAAGCATTGACTTTGATGTCTCTTCACAGATACAGCCAGACCTGCTGAGCTTTCCCTCCAACGTCTGTTTTTGATTGAGATTGATCATGTTGTTCATATCAGGCAGAATGCTTACAATTAAAAGCAGATGCTAATAACAAAATGTACAAGGCTATGGGGACAATTCAGGAGAATGATAGTCGAAATATCGCTAATTCCAAAACTGGAAGAGACAATGGGCTGAGTTTTCACCACCTTTGCTGTAATAATTCAATGCTATGCATTGAAAGCTTTTGGAGATTGGGGAGACAAGCTAGTTCAATGAAGGACACATAGTGTTCCATCATCAAAAACCTATCCCTATTAATTCATGAAGTTCAGCTGTCTCTAAAATGTATTTTCAAAAAAAAATAGATTTCCTGAGATTTACAACATGTTCAGATTTTTTTTACTTTCTAATCTTAAAAAAGAAACAGATTTCGGCTGTAATTCAGGTGTCACAGACACACCAACTGCAATAGAAACATGAAAGGACCACATTGTTCCAAATATTACCAAGGTCAATATGTAGACATGTCAAGAAACATGGAAAAATAAAAATAATGGAAACATGAAATGCAAAAAGAAAATGCTGGAGAAACGAAAAAGGTGAGGAAGTGTCTGCCGAGAGCAACAGAGTTAACATATGTCATATGATGTGACACTGTTCTGAAAAGTCCTATTAGAATCAAAGGTTAACTTTTTGCACCTCTGCTCAGATGTTGCCAGATCGACTGAGTTTCGCTCCAGCTCTTTTGATTTCTTTCTTCTTTCTGAACTGTGACAAAGTGTCTGATCTGAATGATAGCAGCAAAGCTGTTATCTTAGTTGAATCTCGAGTAATTTGTTATTGATTTTAAATGAGAAATTACAAAGTTCCTATATTTGACAGGCTCTAAATATCGATGACGTATTGCATTGTGAGACCTTGCCATGACAATGTTGAAACAAAACAGAAGTTGCTGTAATCGCTCAGCAGATCTGGCATCATCTGTGCAAAGAAATCAGAGTTAACGTTTCATTCCAGTGCCCCTTCCTCAGAACTGACGGTAACACGGAAAATGTTTAATAATATGCAGAAGAGACTGGATAGCTCTTAATGGAGACTGTTAGTAGCTAATAATAGGGTGTGAGTAATGGAAGGCTATGTGACAACTCGGCCTGGTGTATGGGTAGGTGGCTAGGACATTGGGGAGTTCAGGCCAGAAAATTATTGGACTTGATTTTGAATCTAAAGGGCTGCAGAGTCCGCACATGGAAAATGAGGTGTAGTTCTTTCAGCTTGCGCTGAATTTGCCTGGAACACTGCAGCAAGCCTGACACAGAGATATTGGTCAAGGAATAGGATGGGCTGTTAAACTGGCAGGCAACTGAAAACTCAGAGTCATTTGCAGTGGTCCAACTTGGATGTTCTGTGAAGCGGTCACCCAGTCTATCCTTCATTTCCCTATTTGGAGGAGACCACATTGTGAACAACGCATGTAGTAGACCGCATTATGGGAATTGTTGGTAAGGTGCTGCTTCACCTGGAAGGTATAGTTGTGCCCTTTGATACTGATGAAGAGGGAGGAAAATGGGAATGTGTGACACCTCCGGCAGGGGAAAGTGAAGTGGACCTGGAGTGGGAGTAAATAAAGAGTAGACCAGTGTGTCCTGGAGGGAATAATCCCTCTAGAAGGTGGACAGGGGAGGAGAGGTGAATATGTGCAGATGGGGACATCTCGCTGGAGGTGGGAGAAATGTGGGCTGATGATCCTCTGCATGTGAATGCGGCTGGGATAGTAGGTAAGGGCAAAGTAAAATCCGTTGCTAGAGGGAAGGGGAGGGGTAGGCTAGAAGTGCAGGAGATGGGTCAGACATGGGTTGAGGACCCTATTGACAACAATGATGGGTAATCCCTTGATGGAGGAACAAGGTGGACATTTCAAAGACTTCCTTATTGAATTTAGGATCAGCAGAAGCAATGCAGTGTAGTCGGAGGAAGTGGGGGAATGGAATTGAGTCTATGCAGGAAACCAGGTGTGAGGATGTATACTCCAGGAAGCTGTGGGAGTCGGTGGGATAATACTGGATATCAGTGGCTTGTCTATCCCCAGAAATGGAAGCAAAAATGTTGAGGAAAGGAAGTAAGGAGCCAGAGATCGGCCAGGTGAAAGTGATGGAGAGTTTCAAATTCCAAGCGAAATTGGTGAACTTTTCCAATTCTGGACAAGAGAGAGATGCAGCAGCGATGATATCATCTGTGTATCGGACAAAGATATGTGGATGGGTGCTGGAGTAGAACTGGATCAGCGAATGGTCAACGTCCCCAAGAAGAAACAGGCATAACTGGGGCCCAAGTGTTTATCCATGCACTTCATCTGTGTGGCAGGAGCAGGCTGAAGCAATGGGTCTGCCCGGGCAGTTCTGTTTGCGAATTTTTGAGAGGAGACAGAAGTGAGCTCTGCTATCAGAGGACCATCAGCTCGAGGGCATTTGGGGGGGGGGGGGGGGTGGGGGCGAGTGGGGCATAAACCTCCAGATGAAATGTGGTCAGTTATTGTAGTTGATACAATGGCCTGATGTGCCATGGTAGGGTCATGGTCCAGGGGGAGATTAGAGGAGGTACCTGAGAGTGGGCGTTCAACCTTTGCAATGTCGAGGTCAGTCCACCAGACGATAGCAGCACGACCCTGTTCGGAACAGGCTGAATAACACAGTCAGGGTTGGACTTAAGTACATGGAGTGTAGGCTGTTCGGACATTGAAAGTATGGATTTGGTGAGGGGAGTGCAGAGAAATTAAGACAACCAATGTCATGTTGAGATTTCTCAATGAACCGATTTAGTTCAGGTGAAGGCCAGAGGGAGGGGTCAAGGTGGAGGGAGAGTGTATATGAGACAGGGAGAGGAATCTTGCCGAAAGAAATGGGCTCTGAGGCGAAGACAGTGGAAGAACTCAACTAAATATCATGCCTAAAATTCATTAAAGTGGGGGCACAAAGAGGTAAAGTTCAGACATTTGATTAGTACAGACCATTCAGCGTCAGAGAGTGGAGGTTAAGGAGGGATGGTGAATCAACGACAGGAGGTGGAGTTGGGGGAGGGCATGGAGTCAGTAGGCAGGTATGGGAGGGGAGGAAGGTTCCAGAGGGTCAAGGACATCTCTACCTTGTTGCAAATTGTGTGCCCAGTACATCTGTTTAGCACGACGAATGAGCCGGTGAATAAATTAGAATTGTGGAGTGGCGCAGCTTTGAGACAATATAATGCGATTCTGCTGGACTGAGAAAACGTTGATCTCAGTGGTACTGATATCACTAGATCAGACCTCAGAAAGTAACTGATTGAAAATAATTGGGAATGTAACCTTATTGTAACGTCCTGATTTCACTGGAGTGACACTCAAGCAGCAAGGTTCTAATTTTCAGAGACGTTAGACCAAACTGTGAAAATACAATATGTCTTGATGTTATTAACAAGAAAAATTTATCCATGGTTTTGGAAGGCACTAGCAAGGGCAGAGTTTATTTGTCATTCCCAATAGCTCTGGGGAAAGTGTCATTGTTTAGTGAGGAAATTACCAGCACAGAATTTCCTGCGATTCTCATTGACCACAGTTTACTTAGGATCCCTGATGTCACATGAGTCAAATACTACTTTAATACAACGCAAGTTAGTCTGATCTCACCTCAACTGACATTGGAAGATCAGTTAAATGAATAAAGAACAAAAGGCCAGTACACAGCCTGTTTGAACAATGTGCTCACTCTACTCACAATGTTTAAAGTAAAACTGATGCATGGATTTCTGATTCTGAGGAGAGGTTTGTTCGATTTGTGATGAGGCTGTTTGGTTAAGCGCTGTGACAGAGAGACAGAAAGACACTCCACTCTGTACCATGAGGAATAAAACCACCCTGTTCACGATGGATCAGTCAGTGACAGAAACACACTATTGCCTGTTCCTATTGGACATTGATCATCTCAATCTCATCATTGACTGATGATCATATAGCAGCCCAGAAGCCAGCGGCTCCCAGCATCCCAGTTGGAAAGCAAAAAGGGGAAGGGATGGCCAGAGAAAGTGGGAGGAACTGGGGAATTGGTGTAACTTACAGGGGAGTGGCAGAAGAAAAGTGTGAAGGGAGATCATCAGTGGAAGAGTATATAGCTGCAGGGGGGTAGTGCAAGGGAAGTAGGAGTGTAAGAAAAGAGTAGGACGGAGGAGGAAGAAAGGCAGATTTTAGTGACAGGGAAAAGCTTGTTTTTGCGGTAGTGAGATTGGATGAGAAAACATCTCTGTACAAGAAAATCAGGATCTGGATTCCATTCTAAATTAAGAAAGGATTTCTTGTACTTTCTCTTCTATCACTTGATTTTTGTTCAGATTGTACATATATTTCTAAATCTCCATCAAGTGCAGACGACATGTTTCTTTCTCCCCTATGTGGTGTTTCAATGTTTTTAATTTTTTTACAGTATATATTTCCTTCCAATTCAAGGTGGATATGAGAATATGATTTGATCTTCTGCAGTTTGCCCATAATATAGAATTTATTTGAATATTTATTCTCATCACACTCGCTGATTAAAACAAACAATGAATGAGTGCATGTCCATCCTGCAGATGAAAAATTTCTTCAGCTCTGGCTGTTGCAGGGAATGTTACATAGAACAGTGCCACGTAAAATGCTAATGTTCCACCGCAAGATGCCAAACCCTAATTTATCCTAAATTATTTACAATGTTTATAAACAAAACATGCAGAGGGGCAGAGTGTAAAAGGTGAATTCAACTCTGTGTCGAAAATGCTGTTTGAGGATCCCTCATAAAATGTGTTAACTACATCACTCATAAATTCACCAAAATAGGAAAAGCAAGAGACTGGAATTGTCAAATCATCGTCTGAATAACATCTGGAGAACAGGAAGGAAATCACGGTTTATTTGCCATATTCAGAAATAACGGTTGTGAGAATGTGGAAGGTGGGGAGCAGTGGAATGATGACAATGTTGTGCATGACACAAAGATGGGCGGGGTGGATCACAGTCAGGAGGAAATTGTTAGGCTACAGGAGGATAGAAACAGATTATTCAGATAGCTAGATCAATGGTCTGATTGAATTTAACACCGATAATTTGGGAAGATGCAATTCAGAAGTAACAAGACAAGTGAGTACTCAAAAGTAAGTATGAAAGAGGAGGGATAAATTTGCTCGTTTTTTCTTTGCAGCAGGGAAGCTTGAGGAGGGAATATAGTACAGCTGTACAAGAACATAAGGGGTATGGAGAGGATGAACAGACAGCAGCTGTTTTCCTTAGTCAAAGGATCAAAAACAAAGGGACAGACTTTTAAAGTGAACATCAGGGGATTGAGAGAGGCTTTGTGGAATGTGGAATTTGTGGATTTCGAACTGAGAGGATGGTATGAATCTGGAATGCGTTGTCGAGGAGGGTGATTGAGGCAGGTAACCTCACAAACGTTTAAAATGTCTTTGGATATGCACTTGCGGGCACAGACGTGATTGGCCTGTTTTTTCATTGCATGATTCTTTGCAGTGGCAGCTATGAACACTCTGGTATATTCTGAAACAATTAACAATGGCAGTTGCTGCTTTGTTCCTTTGACTGTACTTAGTAAGTGGCTATATTACAAGCCAGCATCATCTAGTGCACCTTCAGCACTCACTCAACCAAAGGTAGCCCAGCCATCTCTGTGACCATCTAGTGTAATTCAAATGCTCAGTGCACGCATTGTCCAATAACAACACTGACACCATTCTAGCTGAATGCAACCATTATTAAAGCTACATCCATAATATGACGACAGCTTTTCCTCCATTACAATACAGACCTCGAGCAATAAGGGTGTTGTTTATCTGAAGCATAATAAATTCTTTCCCAGGTATTCACTTTAACAAGCAGCAAGTTTTCCCGTGTTTTGCTGCCAGTTGTTTATCACAGAATTCCCCAGCTCAACCTCTTTCCCCTTTAACATTTTCTTGTGCACTGTCTCCCTGATCCCACACACCTCACTCCCTCACATCCCCCACACTCTCCATCCTTACTTGATAATCTCTGAAAAATCTGCACCTCATCTCTATAATTTATTCCAACTCCCAACTCACTGTTTTGATTCCATCTCTCGGCATAGTCATTAGACTGGCCGTGCCCGATATCCTATTCACCTCTACCTTCTGCTCAGTTCCTGATCTTCTGCTTTGGTTCTCACTCTCCTGGTTTATACAAATCCATCTGACTTGCACTGGAAAACCTCCCCACAAGGATGTTGGTGCTTTTACAGTTAAGATTCAACCTGTCTTTTTTTGTACAGGTCCCCACCTGTCCTGGAAGAGATCCCAATGATCCAATAATCTGGAACTCTCACACCTGAACTAGATTTTTAACAACATGTTAAGCTCTACTGTCTTCCTCATCCTTCCCTCTTTTCCACATGGCACGGGGAGTAATCCAGAGATTACAGAGGATTATTCTTTCTCTCTCTCTCGCTCTCTCTCTCACATTCAAACACACACAGAAAGACACTATATTACTTTGCAGAATACAAATAAACTTAAAATAATCGGAATGACAAGTGGAATGAAGTATTTAGTTAAAGGGAGGATGAGAGAAATTGTGCTTCTTCTGGATGTCAGTTTGCTCGCTGAGCTGGAGAGTTCATTTTCAGACGGTTCATCACTGTACTAGGGAACATTATCAGTTAGACTCTGGTGAAGTGCTGGTGTCATGTCATGGTTGCTATTTATGTGTTTAGGTTTCTTTGAGTCAGTGATGTAATTTCCAGTATTGGTGATTTTATGTCCGGTTCTTTTGTCAGAGAGTGTTCGATGGAATCAAAATTGATTTTTATGTTGATAGAGTTCCGGTTGGAATGGTATTTTTCTAGGAATTCTCGTGCGTATCCCTGTTTGGCTTTTCCTAGATGGATATGCAGATCCAGTCAAAATCGTACCCTTCCTCATCTGTATGTAAGGATACT
The DNA here is from genome assembly GCF_047496795.1 of Chiloscyllium punctatum. Lineage (NCBI taxonomy): Eukaryota > Metazoa > Chordata > Chondrichthyes > Orectolobiformes > Hemiscylliidae > Chiloscyllium > Chiloscyllium punctatum. The sequence goes on along the minus strand of NC_092772.1, from coordinate 71,028,427 downwards.
ACTGTTAGTGGGTCATGTCTTTTTTTTCTGGCCAGTTGTTGTTTATGTATCCAGGTGGCTAGTTTTCTGACTGTTTTTCCGATGTAGTGCTTGTAACATTTCTTGTAAGGCTTATTCTTCCTTCAGCAGAACAGAAAAATATGTGAACGAATTGCGGTGCTCAAACATATGAAAAAAAGTTGTAGAGTAAAACAGGAATACTCTGTTTCCGTTAGTTGGCATTACATCATCAAGGAGTTCTAATTCCAAGATTGTCAGCAAAAGAGCCAGGAATGAGATGAGGAAACACTTCTTTATTGAGAGAGTTGTTAAGATTTGGAATGGAACTGCCTGGGAGAGTTGTGGATGAACATTAAAAAATAGAACTGGATATGTATTTGGAAATATGAATTTAACAGGCTGCAGAGATAGGGCTGGCAAATGGGAGGCACTTAGGAGACATTCCTGGAGCTGATGCACACACCGTGGCCAATGGCCTCCTCCTGTACTTTAAAGTTTTGCACTCTATCATGTGTCTGATGCGAATAAAAGTCAGTATCCGATTATTTCCCAGTCTAAATGCTCACGAATATCTGATTATTTAGTGCAGCATAAGCATTTAAAATGCAACTATTGCAAGACCACCTTCATTATATAGTCTAATTATTGTTCAGATTATGAATATTTTAAATGTTGTGTTCCAACTACTCAAACAAATCTGTCATTGCTTTGGCACAAATCTCTTTGAAAAGGTTTGACTTTTCACTCACACGATAATATGTTCATCGTTTTTGTTCACTGTCTGCACTTCAAATTAAATAACATTGTTTCTAAAAGTTAAATGTTTTCAAATTATTGTTCACTAAAATTTGATAGCACAAATCATTTATTTCGTTTAATATTCACAGAGCATGTTGAACTATAGACATTTCTACTTCGCTGACAAATAGTTGAAGCTTGTACATTTCAGTGAGAAATTAAACTGATTGATTATATATAAATATATAAGAACTCCAATTCTATTTGATTGTTCAATCGTTTGCTCACCCTGACCATGTAATCATTCAGAAGCCAACCACTTTCAAAATGTTGGAGTGACAATGCATTGTTTTGAATCCTGATATTGTGTGTTTAATTCTGATCACCAAAAGAATTACATCCATGTTCTTTGTTCGATAGAAAATAAAATGAGCATTCTTTATTTATGTGTTAGAAAATCTTGACAGGAGTTTATATTTTTGTTCCATAAATATCGAATCAACCTAATTCTTTTCAGAGATTATAGTTCAGTCGAGTAATCATAGTTGACATCTTAGTTTTGCGCAATTCACGAAACATAGCAAGCATTTGATTAATACATGGGTCACCCAACAGTTTTAATCTGAAGAAAACAGCAGCAAATGACAAGTCAAGAATTGCGTTAATAACTGAACTTGGCGGAGCCTGCCTGATGTAGGACACCACACATATTGTACTGACATTCAGGTGAATGTAACAATGAACAACATAACTGGAAGTTTTGGGCTAACGCCCCTCCCCAGCTTCCTAATCTCACATACATCACTCCCTCACACATTCAATAATTGATAAGAATCTACAGGCTGGGTGAAACATAAAACACAGAACAGTGCAACTTCGTGCAGACCCTTCAAGCCTTGACGTCCTGTCGAACATTTATCCTACTCGAAGTTCAGACTAACTGACATACCCTTCATTGTACTATCATTCATGTGCCTATCCAATAGTCATGTAAATATCTGTAATGTAGCTGACTCTACTAACGCTGCTGGCAGTGCATTCCACTCACCCACCACTCTCTATTTAAAGAACCTACCTCTGACATCTCCTCAAACCTTCTTCTAATCATACTAAACTTATGCCCGCTCGCGATAGCCATTTCCACCCTGCGAGAAAGTCTTTGGCTACCAATTCTGCCTGTCTCTCAACATCTTATACATCTGTATGAAGTCAATTCCCATTCTTTATTGCTCCAAGGAGAAAAGACCTAGCTCCCTCAACGCTTCTTTGTAAGACATGCTATCCAGTCTAGGCAGCATCCTGGTAAATCTCCCCGGCACCCTCTCCGAAGCCTCAACATCTTTGCAGTACTGAGGCGACTAGAACTGAACACAATATTCTAAGTGTAGTCCAACCAGAGATTTTTGGCGCTGCAGCATAACCTTGCGGCTCTTAAACTCAATCCCTGGCTAATGAAAACACCATAATCTTAATAACCTTACCAGCTTGGGTGACAACATTGAGCGTCCTGTGATATAGACCACACGATCCCTATGGTCCTCTAGTCTGCCAATAATCCTGCCTTTAAACCTGTATTCTTCATTCGAATTCGACCTTCAAAAATGAATCGCTTTACACTTATCCATGTTGAACTCCATCTTCCATTTACCAGTCAATTCTACATCCTGTCAATGTCCAATTACAACCTAAGACAACCCTTCACACTATCCATAACTCCAACATCTTTATTACATTGTAAAACTTACTAAAGCACCCTTTCACTTTATCATCCAAGTCATTTGTAAAAATCACAAAGAACAGCAGTCCCAGAACCGATTCCTGAAGAATGCCACTGCTCACCAAGCTCCAGGCTGAAAACTTTCCATGTTCTACCACCATCAGTCTTCTCCAGGTCAGACAATTTTGTATCCACACACACAGATTTCGCTGTTTCCCTGTACCCCATGCCTCCTTACTTTCTGACTGAGCTGATCTTTTGGTAACTTATCAACCACCTTGCTAAAATCCATGTGAATCACATCCACTGCTCTACCTTTATCAATGTGTTTGATCCCATCTTTAAAGAATTCAATAAGTTCTGTGAGGCATGATTGCCCCTAATAACGTCATGCTGACTATATCTAATCAATCTATCATTTTCCAAGTAATCATAAATTCTGTTTCTCAGAATCCTCTCCAATACGTTTCCCAATACAGAAGTAAGACTGACTGGCCAGTATTTCGCAGGATTATCCCTATTGCCTTTCCTGAACAAGGGAATAACTTGCCAACCTCCAATCATCAGGCAATACTTCAGTGGACAGTGGGGACGCAAGGATCATCTCCAAAGGCGCAGCAATCTCTTCCCTCACTTCCTCTGTTAACCTCTGGTGCTTCCTGTCTGGTCCAGGTGACTTATCTACCCTTATGTTTGTATTTCAATCAGTCTGTATTTCAGCTCACTTTGTCTACTCCCTGTCCAAACAACTGATTGACTGCTTTCCATTTCAGGGCTATATACAGTGCTGCCCTCCTGAGCAAGTACCGTTCCAAATGTCCCATGAATCATGGAATGGAAAAAATGTGAACACACCAATGTCTTCCTGATGAAGGGACTGTGCCCAAAGTTTTCACTCTCCTGCTCCTCGGATGCTGCCTGACTTGTTGTGCTTTACCAGCACCACACTTTTCGACTCTGATCTGGAGTCCTTACTTTTTCCATTACTGAGAGCTGACCCCTCTGCACACTGAGCACAGTAAAATATTTGGAGCTGACTGTTCAGTTCTGGAACGTTGCATTTGATTAACACATTAATTAAAAAAGAAATTACAACTCAACAATTATTCATTCATTCCCAGAGTAACAGTTTTAGTTCATGGAAAGGCAGCTTGATAACAAATAGTAAATGACTGAAGAACTCCAAGGTTCTTATATTCCAGGCTGGATGTCCTTTACCTTAATGCTGGGAATATTATCGAACCGATAGATGTGATAAGGGATTGAGATGACATTTTTGGAGTGTGACATTTTCGCCATCACAGAGATGTGTTTGAGGGAAATCAGGGCTGACAACGCAATATTCTGTGGTACAAGAACTATGGGCAGCACACGAGAGGGGTAAAAGAGAAGGTGGTGTTGTCTTATTAATTATGGAGTCAATGACTGCATTTAGCTAGGATCATATCTTGGAAGGGTATTCAAATGACGCTTTGTGGGTTGAGGTTAGAATCCAAACGATGACAGATGCACTGCTGGGAATATATTATCGACTCTCAGATAAAAGAAAATACAGCAGCAGATATATAAACAATTCACTGAGGTGTGTAAAAACAATAATAGGATTATTATATTGATACATTTCAATTCCAAATATTCATTAGGGCAGTGATTTTTTTTAAAGAGGGGAAGATGACTTGACAGTTATTCCAGAGAGACTCTTATACCAACATGGAGAAGATACAACAAAGAGTGGGGCAGTGCTGGGTCTCACTGTGGGGAACGAAGCCAGTCAGGTGCTGCAGGCAGGATTGGGAGAGCATTGCAGGACCAGTGACCGTGACTCAAGCATTTTTAGCTTGTTAAGGAAAAGATCAAAAGAAAAAGGTTTGAAAAATAAAAATTCTTTGAATGAGGGAGGCAGAATGTATCATAACAAAGGCAGGATCTGGCCACAGTACAGTTATTTCTGGGTGAAACTGTAACAGAACAGCGTGTAGGTGGGTGTTGGTGGGGATCACATGCTCACAATGGAATTGATGAGAGTGTCACAACAACATGTTACTCCAAAGATGAAATGTAGCAAAACAAGCCCGGAGAGACTGGGATATCTACAAATATTCAGAATGGAATTAAAAATGAAAGAGAAGCTTAAAACAGGCATAAAGTGAACAGGTCAATGGATGTCCCAGAAGAGGAGAGAATGCATAGAGCTAAACTCTAAAAGTAAGTAAAAGAGCAAAAAGGGGGTGGGGGATGGTGATAAAAAAAACATTAGTGGGCAATATTTTTAAGTCTCCAAAGACATTTTATCGGTTTATTAAGGGTAAGATGGTAACAAGAGAAAGTATTATGGATCGAGGAGGCAACCTGTGCATAGAGCCAGAAGATATGTCAAAAACTTACTACATATTTGTCTTCACTTTGGAGAAGCGGTTACTGTATTCAATGTCTGTTCCTGACAGTTTGGCATTGAGCAAATTAACACAAAAGCTGAGGAAGAATTGGAAGTTGGTGCATGGCAAAAAATGGGCAAATCCCTTGATCCGGATGAACTGTATCTTTGACTGATGTGGAAGATGAGGGAGGAGATTACAGGCTCTTAAACTTTGTGTTGCTTTTTTTTGTTTTGCCTCTTGCCACAGAGGTGGTATGATCGAACATGACAACATCTAATGTAGGTTCAACTTCCACACAGAGTGCTAGACAAAAAGTCATAGGATGAAAGACCACCAAGTCTCACCTCAGTGAGAGGGAAACAATTGTAGAAAATTGAGATAGCTGTTGAGGAATGATCACTAAATATGTTCAAGGCTGAGATGGACAGAGTTTTAAACAAGCGTTACAGGGAAAATGCTGAAAAATAGAATTGAAGGTTATCAGAATAAATGTACCCTAATTGAAAGGAAAAAAAGAGTCAGCGAGCGGATGGGCATTATATCGCTCATATGTCTAATGGTAAACCTTTTCAAATAGCCTGTATTCACTGGAACACCAGCATCTCTCCCTCCAGAATGAGACACAGTTTGGAAAGCAATCAATAGATTCAAGGAATTCATAAATGCAGTACTAATAGACAGAAAAGACAAGATGACTGCGACAACGTGGATTGGATGTGAGGGTGAATATTTGCATCAGCGCAGTCACCACTACTAGGAGGAAAACCTCAGCAAGACATTCTCCAAGTCCAAGTATGGGCCTGGTGTGAAGAGTGCTTAAGACCCAAACAATACATCGCTGCAGTGTTTCCCTCCTGCCCTAACCAAAACTATATGTGGAGTGGTCTATTGACTTGCTGATAGTGGCAGAGTAGGTAGTAAAGCTTTGGTTCCAGAGGCTTCGGTGAGCAGCGGCTCAGCAAAAGGTACAGGTAAGCTCAAGTAAAGTCTTTTTAATACAATTTTGACAGTTGAGCTGGCAGTTAGGGCAGTTGCACGTTCCTCCTGCGGGATGTGGGAGCTGAGGGAGATTTTCACTGTCCCTGATGACGACGCGTGTGGGCAGTGCAGCCAGCTGCAGCTCCTGGGAGACCGTGTTCGGGATCTGGAGTTGACTGCTCTTCGGATCATCCATATACAGAGCAATTCAGAGGTAAGAGCTTTAGTGAGGTGGTCACACCCAAGTCCATCCCTTGTTTCTTTAAAGACTGTCATAACCCAGTCCCATGTAAAGATCCACGTCCTGAGTTCGTCAGCCTTACCTGTCAGCCGTGTTGCATTAAAATAGACGCAATTTAATCCAACTGGCGTTCCTTGCTTCCTGTCGTGTTCCAGGCAGAGAGTAGCTGGGCGACAACCAGGAATGGGGAAGGGAGTAGGCAGAGAGTGCAAGAATCCCCTGTGGCATTCCTCTCGAAAACAAGTATACCATTTTTGATACTGATTTTGTAGTGTTGGGAGATGGATGTCAGGAAATGACCATTTAGGGGAAACCAGCAATAGCCAGCTTAGTTGCATTATGACTGGTTCTGGGGAGCAATGGGAAAGGATAAAGGTAAACAGGGTCTTAGATATAAGAGATTCTGTGGCCTCAAAAGGCAAACCAGGATGGTGTGTTGCCTCTCAGTTGTCAATGTCCGGGATGTCTCTGAGTGTCTGCTGAACGTACTCGGAGTTGGGGGGTGGGGGTGTTGGTGAGCTGTAAGGAGTCATTGTGCACGTTGGCACAAATGACACAGGTAGACATAGGAATGTGGTCCTACAGAGTGATTACTGAGAGCTCGCAGAAAAGTTAAAAAACAAGACCTTGACAGTCACCTGATATCTTCCAGTGTCATGAGCGAGTGTAGGTAAGAACAGGAGGATATGGCAGATGAGTATGTGACTAAAGAATTGGTGCAGGGGGAGGGATTCATATTTTTAGATCATTCGGAGCTTTTCTGTGACGGAGTTGACCTGTTCAAGAGGGACTGGTGGCACATGCACATGCACTGGACGGGGGACCAATATCTTCGCAGCCAGTTTTGCTCGTGCTACAAGGGAGTGTTTAAACGAGTTTGGCAGGAGGTGGTATCCTCAAGAGCAGGGAGGCAAGTGTGAGGCTGGAAGGAGATACAGTATTCAGAAATACTACGTTGAAGAGACAGATCAGGCTGGAACATGATAGGGAGCAAGGAATGCCTTTGATTAAATTGCATTTATTTCAATGTGAAAGGGCTGACAGACAAGGCCAATGAATTCAGGGTGTGGTTAGATAATCGGCGCTGGATAGTCTAGCTATTACAGAAACATGGCTGAGGGATGGGTAGGACTGACAGCTTAATGTACCAGGATAAATGCATTAGGAGGGACAGAGATGGTGGAAAGAGGGAGGGGAGTTGCATTTCTAATCAAGGGGAGTATAAAGCAGTGATCAGAGGTAAAATAACTGACGAATCATCCAGTGAGGCTTTGTGGGTTGGACTAAGAAATAAGAAGCGGATGGTGTCTCTATTGGGGTTGTAATGTAGACCTCCAAACTGTCAACAGGAATTACAGAAACAAAAATATCTAGAGAGTTTGGGGAGACTTGCAGGGAACATTCGGGTTGTCATAATAGGGGTTTTAATCTTTATAACACAGACTGGAACTGCCGGAGCATGAAGGGATTTGATGGGATGTAATCAATTAAGTGCGTCAGGAAAGTTTCCTCCAGCAGTATATAGAGGGTGCTAATCAGGAAGGGGCAATATTTGACCTACTCACTAAATATATCAGGATAGGTGAGTGAGGTGACAGTAGATGACACTTTGGGACTAGTAACCATAGGTCTGTTAATTTTAAAATAGTTATGGTGAGGGAAGAAGTTGATCCACAGATTCAAGTTCAAAATTGGGGCAAGGTTAATTTTGATGGTCTCAGACAGGAGTTTGCAGGGGTTGATCGGAGTTGTCTGTTTGCAAGCAAAGGGACCTCCAGCAAGTGGGAGTTTAATATCTATATATTCCTGTGAGGATGAAAGGAACGTTGACAGAAATGAGGAAACCTGGATAACAAGAAATGTTTAAGCTTTGACCAAACAAAATGTGGAGGCGTGGCTCAGGTAGAGGCAGCTTGGATCACGGAAATCCCTGCAGGTGTACAGGGGTTATAGGAGTATATTGAAGAAGGAAATCAGAAGGGCGAAAGGGGGGATGAGATAACCTTGACTGAGAAGATCAGAGTGAATCCAAAGAGGCACTTTAAGTATATTAAAGGAAAATCATTAACTAAAGAGAGAATAAGACCCCTCAAAGACCAAAGTGGACATGCATGTGCAGTACCATAAGTGATAGGCAATGTTCTAAACAAATATTTCTCCTGTATAATTACAGTGGAGAAAGACATGAATATATGGGAATTTTGGGAAATTAGTGGTGATATCTTAGGGACAGTCTGTATCACAGTAGAGGAGTAATTGATGTACTAGAATCTTTGAAGTTGAAGAAATCTCATGGTCCTTACCAGATATATCCAAGACCACTGCAAGGGGCTAGAGAAGAATTTGCGGGGGCCCTGGCTGATAATTTTGATCATCAGTTACCACAGGTGAGATCCCAGAAGACTGAAGGATAGCAAATGTTGTGCACTTAATCAAGAAGGACTGAAAAAATAAAGCCTGGGAAATACAGACCAGTCAGCATAACATCCGTGATAGGTAAATTTCTTGAGAAGATTCTGAAGGATAAGATGTACATGCATTCGGAAAACAGGGTTTGATTAGGAATAGTGAGCATGGCTTTTTGAGTGGAAGTTCATGCCTGAAGAATTTGTTAAATTTCTTTGATGACGTGACCAGGAAGATTGACTAGGGCGGGCCAGTAGACGTCCAAATGTGTGTGCTGGACAAGAACAGCAGGTCAGGCAGCATTGGAGGGGAAGGAAAATCGACGTTTTGGGCATAAGCCTATCATTAGGAATGTCCAAAGTTTCGATACTCCTGCTTCTTGAATGCTGCCTGACCAGCTAGGCATTTCCAGTGCCACACTTTGCAACTCTGATCTCCAGCATCTGTCGTGCTCACTTTCTCCAAGGGTGATAGATCTGGTCCAAATGGTTTTCAGTTACACCAGAACAGGATAAGGCTTTTCAGCCCTTGGAGTATGATATACAGTTACAGGAGGAGGCCAATCAATCCTCATGGCCATAGAACTAGACCCATTCTAGATCATGCAGCAACACGATCAGGCTATTCAGCTACTTGAAGTCAATAACACAGGAAATGGAAAAGGCAACAAAGTGACTGGACTATGGGGTACACGGGAATAACACCAGGCTATATAGCCTGTAAAGCCTGCCCCTCCCGTCAATAAGGTCAGGGCTGATCTTTCCCGGCATTAATTTCTCTTCTCTGCCCAATTCTTTGTAGCCCTCAACTCCCTGATGTGTCAAGATCCTTTACCACCATTCTGCTCCCTCAAACATTTCAGAGATGTAGCTGTCTGGATTAGAGAGGCCCGAACAGTCACTACCCTCTGAGAGAAGGAAACAGTCCCCACGGATTTACCTTGACCTTTGACATGAACAAAATATATGAGCACAGTATCAGAGTGACTGACCCTGACATCACTGCAGGGCGTAACTGAGGAAGGTGTCAAGGAGACTAAATAACATTGAATCTAATGGGAAACAGTTGTAGACTCCTAAGTGGTTGGGCCATTCAGGACACCATGTGGCTGGTGCAGATCAATCCTCTCAGTCCCGAGATATCTATGTTAGCGATCCTCCGTGTAGCTTCCTCGACACAAACATCTTCAGCTGGTTCATCAGCGTCTTCCCCTCCGTCATTTGATCAGAAGTGAGAATGCTCAGAAAATATCGCATAAAGCATCAAAACCTGGTCAACATTCAAGCTCATGCTGTTAACGTCTAGGTAACATTAGTGTAACAGTACTACTGGACCCTGAACATTTCCAAAGAACTAAAAAAGAGCAGCTCATTCTGTATCTCAAGCTGGTATCACTGAAATGTGAGAACACCATTCAGCCCATTGAAGCTATTGGATAAGAAGAGGCACAGCCCATTTACTATCTCTTACCTATTGCACAAGAAGAGATTTTTTTAAAAAAAACTACAAATGTTGGAGGCTGCAAGAACACAACAGGCCAGGCAGCATCAAGAGAAGAAGTCCAGCCCTTGGGCATAAGCTTTCTTCATGACTGGGGTGGGGGTAACGGTATGTACAGATAAAGAGTCGAGGTGCAAGAGTCGGAGGAGGCGGTGTGGTGAAGTGGGGAACACAGGTCGAGGGTTACCACCGGGTTGGTCAATGGGAGAAATGAATCCAGTTGAGAGCTGGAAGATGAGTTGATCAGAGGAATGGAAGGGCGAGAGGCTGGGCAGGGAGTCGGGGTATTGGAAGGGAGGTTACTAGAAATTGGAGAACTCAATGTTGAGTCCCCCGTGCTGTAGGCTACATCGGTAGAATATGAAGTGTTGTTCCTCCAGTTTGTGCTTTGGTTCGTTGAGGCAATGGAGGAGGTCAAGGATGACCATGTCGGAAATGGAGTGGGAGGGGGAATTGAAATTGGAGATGATTGGGAGGTCAGATCAGCCCTTACAGGCCCAGATGAGATGCTCACCAAAGCATTCCCCTTAGTTTACATTTGGTCTCCCTGATATAGAGAAGACTACATGAGGAGTGCCAGATACACTAAACTTGGTTGGATCCCATCAACCTGTCACATCTTCCATAAGGACCAATCACTTCACTAATTTTGGTTCGTGCCACACTCCCCACGAAATCCGCCAAGCCCCACTGGCAACTGACCCTGCAGATGAATAAAATGCATCATCTGCTGGCACACCACCTCCCTCAGCTCATCCAAGGCCCCAAACAGTCCTTCGACATGAAACATAGGTCACCTGCCTCTCCTTCAACCTAGTTTACTGCATCAGGTGCACCTGATGTGGGCTTCTCTACATCGGGGAGAGCAACGTAAACTAAGGGCTCATTTCACCGAGCATCACAGCCGGGCTCACAGCGGCTGACCTGAACTGCCAGTCCCCACCCATTTCAATTCCCCTTCCCAATTCCTTTCCAACATGACCTCCTTGGCCTCCTCTGTTGCCACAGTGAGTCAGACCGCAAATTGGACGAACCACATCTTACCTTCTGCCTGGTTAGCCTACAACCCCGAGGACTCAACATTGAGTTCTCCAATTTGAAATATCCTTCCCAAAGATAGCCCTACTCGCTTTCCAGCCCCGCCTTCTCCCTTCCATTCAACCAAATGACCCCGCCTTCTAGCTCCCAACCGGATTCATCCCTCTCATCGACCAACCAGGTTGCACCCACCACTTGTGTCCACCTAACTCCTACCTCACCATCCTGCTGCTCTCCCCACCCGAACCACTCCTTCCCCTCTTTATCTGCAGTTCCCCCTACCCCCACTCGCAGTCCTGAAGAACGGCTATACTTGAAATGTTGACTTCTTCACCTCCTGATGCTGCTTGACTTGCTGTTTCTTCCAGCCTCCTGTTTGTCTATTATTACACAGGAAGGTAAGGAATCTAGTCAGCACAACACGCAGGTAAGCAGCGACCACGGGTCACCCAATAATGGACCTCTTCCCTGGAACGAGGAAGAGGACATTCAGCCACCCAAAATATTGACACACGAACAGATGAGGCCATTCAGCCCCTCCAAACTGTTACACTGAAATAAGCGGATGTCATTGATGCTGCAACACTACAAACTAATGAAGCGGAGACTGGACAGACAGACTGCTCCATGTTGTGCTTCCTGGCTCCATTGCTAATGTTTCACGCGTGTTATAATAACGTGGTTTGCTGATGGTAAGAAGGCACAGCGGATGGTTTGTGACACATCTCAAGGAGGCATCATCCATCTCCGAGAAGACAGGGCTAGTCTTCTGCATGGTGGTCAGAAGCTTTTGAGAATGACCAACCCTGTCAGAATGTGGCTGCTGACAAGTTTGTGAACAACATGATGCTCAGTGCAGGGTCTCACTCCAACCGTGCATTGAGACGGAGAGAGTTTGTTCAGAGCCTGGAGCTGTCTCTCACCCAACATGGGGGTTCCACGGAGACATGTAAACTATCACAGAGTCATAGAGTTTAACGTGCCCTTTAGCCCAAACTGGACCATTCAGACTAAAATGTCCATCCATGCTAACTCCATTTTCTGGTACTTGGCCCATGTCCTTCTTAACATTCCCTATCATATATTTGTCCAAATGTGAAAACATATATTGCGGGAAACACGTAGTATTTCACGGTATCAATGTTTAGTTTTGAAAATAATGAATATCGGTCCATAATGCTCAGGTTTTATTGCAATCACTTTTTATTCTTTTATCGCATTACAGATTGAGCACTCATTTCCTTCACACTCTCCTCGTGGTTCCGTCAACGCAGGGATTACTCTGGTGTATTGCCTTTATTCTGTCTCATTGTGGCAAGGAGATCATTCCTCATAAAGGAGAGAAAATCTGTTCACAGCGTCCCAAGTACTGTTTCAATAACACTTTACCAATTCAGTAAGGTGTCTTCATACTTATACTTCCATCATTTTGCAATGAAGGACACTATACATTTACTGGGCTGATTACCTACTGCTCCGTATGAATTCTATCAGTGGCTCATGACCAAGGACTTCCACCTCCTTTTCACCAAGAACACTTGCCATCATCTCACCTTCGCATAAATACAAACTGAGAAGGATGGTATGTTTTGCCAAATCATTTTGTTGCATTGAAAAACGCTATGCTTTAAGCACAGCCACGCCAACAACAACATCACTATTGCCATTGGAGATGGTTGGAGATTCTGCGGAGGTGATGGCCTAGCTGTATTATCTCTGGAATATTAACCCAGGGACCCAGGTGATAACGAAGACCCCGGTTTCGAATCCCACCATGGCAAATGTTGGAATGTGCATTCAATAAAATATCAGGAATTGAGAATCTAATAAAACCATTGCGTTTATCATACCTGGCACATTAATGCACTTCAGGGAAGGAAATCTACTGTCTTCACCCTGTCAGACTTACATGTGAGTCCAGACCCACCGCACTGTGGTTTACACAGAGTTGTAGTTTGAAATGTCCAAGCCAGCCGCTCGGTTATATCACTCACTACAAATTCTCAAATAAATGAAACCGGGCGGACCTCAGCACTGACTACTAACAGCTCACAGATTGCAGTGGGTCAGGAAGGTGGCTCACCAGCACCTTCTCAAGGACAATGCGGAAAGGGAATTATATACTGGCCCAGCATCCCATTACTGAATAAAAGAAGATGATCACACTCATGGAAGAGAGACAAAGGGACATAGCTGACTTCAAACCGAGACTTTGATGTACATTTTACATGGGCATGAATTTCTGTAATATGGGAACAGGAGAAAAATAAATAAGATTAGTCTGGACTTTTATTTCCACTCCAGCTGATCATCAACAATCCCTCTGTTTGTTTCTTTCTCTCTACCTCTCTCTTTCTCTATCTATTCAACTCACTCCTTCTCCCTTTCACAACTGCCATCCCTGTCATCAACATCAAACGCACTATTTCCCAGCTACATTCAGTTCTGACGTATGGTGATTGGACGCGAAATGTCACTTCTATTTTTCTCTCGACCTGAGGCTGCCAAATCTGTTCAGTTTCTCTGGCACTTATTCGTTCCTTTTGTTTCTGATCTCTAGAGGCAATTTTTTTCCTCTACCTTTCATGGGATGTCTGCATCACTGACAGGGCAGCATTTGTGGACCTCACTAAATGCCTTTTACTGTGATGTCATTCCTTAAGGTATTGGGTCTGACGTCAGTCTTAATGCAGATCAGGCAATAATGTGAGATTTAATCACCAAAGTACAACAGTGAAATAGATAAACTTATTGACAAAGTGCTGCTGGGATTATATTAGTAAAATTCACTTTTATTTCCAGTTCCTGTCAGTTGAATTTAAGTTCTGTCATCGTCTGTGATAGGATTTGAAACAGTGTCCATAGTGTAGTTACCTTGGCCACTGAATTACGTGGCCAGCGACATTACGACTCTGACACCGTGTCCCTGTCATACTTTACAGACAAGAACAAGATTTTGATGGAAACATTTGGAACGGAAAGAGTGATTGGAAGAGAACAGGAACCATAAACTCTCACTTTTACCAAGGTATAGATAATGGTTTATTTAGCACACGCACTGACGTCAAGACGGCGTCTGGCGATACAATGGAGCTGAGAGTGGGTAGCTTTGGTGATGGAGAGAGTACCAAGACATAAATCAATTCGGGGAAAATAGGTACTTTGTGATTGTGAACAGTCTTGTTTTCAGATGTTTGTGAGGGCAGGGGTGTGGGCAGTTCTGAAATTTGTGGGTAATGAATGGATTTGCATTTGAAACTGAGGACAATATTTTCAGTATTTACTAAATATAGATAACAGAAATAGCACTGAAGTTCACTATGGGATTAATAAGTAGATAGAGATGGGGAGACTTACCAGAAACACCAACAATAGTGAGCATGGGATAGTAACCAGCCTGAATAATCAGCAGTACACCTAATATCCGATCTGGTAATATGTGCCAATACCAGGAAAAATACAAATGACACCAAGATAAACTCCTGTCCATTGTTGCAGCATTCCAGTCTACTTTTCTTAGACTCTGAACCATTGGTGCGTCATTCCAGTCTAATGCTCTCACATTCTGATCCACTGTTGAAACATTCCATTTACTGTTCTCAGATTCTGGCCCATTGTTGGAACATTCCAGTCTATGGTTCTCAGATTCTGATGTCTCCTTTCCCTGTCGCTGCAACTGCTGATTCTTGTCAGTGTTGCTGGTGATACATCTGCAGCAATAATGGGATAAAGCACTGGAAGAAGCCCCATACAAATAGAAGAGGAAAACCATCCAGTGACATAATTAGGATCCATGGAGAGTGACATCAATCACAGTCACTGAACAAACAGCTCCAGATTACTCCTTTCAGAATGTGGCCTTCAGTTCAAAATAACAACTGGATTGAATTGAATGTTGACATCGCTGGCTAATGGTCACATCTCCCATCACCAATTGCTCTCGTGAAGTTAATTCTGAGGGAGAATTATGGACGTTTTCTTATCGCGGACTAGATGATTCTGCTGTGTAATTCATTTGTAATGCTGTAACCACCTGAACGCTCCAACATGACCATCCAAAAAACAAATCACAATCCAGATGTGGTTTCATGCTGGTCTCTCCTTGACTAGAACAGGCGCCAAGCAACTGATTCTCAGTGGATATATTTACCCTGACCATACACAGGAAGTGTGGATCTGTCGGGACATTCCACTCGTGACAATGCAGACGCTTCAACACACAATATGATTGAACACTGTTTTATGTAAATTAACAAACACCTTAATACATTAGATTGGCTTCAAAGCGGTAAGACTTACGTTTTTGGAATTCAGTCCAAAGCCAAATGTGGCATGTTCTCACAAAGCCAGTCCTTTTACAGGGTTATGTTGTCCTTGTTTTTTTTGAAAGAGGGTCTAAAGGACCCAAGATTCCAATATGTCAGAATTTTGAAAGGTTCGTTGGGGTCCTTTTGTTTATAGCTAACAGATAATCCCTCATCCAGAAGCCTTTCAAGCCTTTAAAAAGTACCCTGTATAATCAGGAGGGCCTGTCCAGCTCCCACAACTGGACAGGTTGGATCAGTTCAGGGGCTAGTTGAGTCAGAGTCACTGGACGCTCTCTGCCTCCTTCTGCCCTTCTGACATTATAACCTTTAAGCAGTTGTGTCAGTTTTATTCTTGGTGCTAAGGGGTTTTGTTTCTTGGAATTGTAGCAAGTATATTGGAACAGCATCCTTAAATCGGGATAACCTGTCAGGTTCGGATACAATACGTTATTCTGGTATTCTATTTTCTGTTCCTTATGTTTAATTTGGTAATTTGGCAAATAAATGTCATATGTTTAAAACTCGGCAGTCTGACCAGCTGATTCTCTCTGGGAATATCAGCTATACACTAATCTTCAACAACTAGCAACTTTACCATCCGGCTACCTGCTTAAAATGTTTTGAGGGGTCGGGTCTGGTCCATAACAGTTTAGGGGGCCTTTGCAGAATTTAGGCAGCGATTGGCAGGGGATGTTGTCTCTTATTTCGTGTGTTGATTTGGTGAGTAAACAGAGCTTCAGGTAGCAATGGTTCTTGCAGGAACCAAGCTTGTTTTGAAGGTGGAGAAAGTGACCTTGGGGGTTTTACAAAATGCACATAAGTCCAAGCCGCAGGAATTCGAATACAAAGGGAGTTAAAGCTACCGTTTAATGTGAGGAAAGATGAGAGGATTGCAGCAGTAGCTCAGCATTCTAATTTGCTGGAAACACCATCAGGATCTGTGGGGATGACTAAACTTCAATCGCAAAAGAAGCAGCTTGAGTTAGATGCAGAGATGAAGCAATTTGAGTTACGACTAAAACCAGAAGAGGAAGAAAGATAACGATTAGGTTTAACAGAGGAAAGAGAAAAATATAATAGATAGCTTCCGCAGGAGAGAAAGCAAAAGAGGGAGCATTTGAGCTTCAGAGGTGGACACTTAGAATGGAAAGTCAGCTTTAAAGGATGAGGATGAAGTCTGATGGTCAGCTTACTGAGGAACAGACTGAAGATGGGCAAACCCGTGGTGAGTCCAAAGCCTGGTGAGAAACGTGTTTCAGTATATTCACAGCTTGCCTAGATTAATGAGGAGGAAAGTGGCTAAAGAATTTCAGTGGGCAGTGACCATGTAGGTTTTGTTGACCCAGACAAAACTTGTAGATTGAGCTAGTGAGGTATGCGCAACACTATCAGAGGAGGGATCTGGGGACTATGATGAGGGGAAAATATACATATGAGTATGTGCCAAAAGTCTACAGACAACGTTTCAGGAATTTAAGGAGGGATCCTGGTCCAAACAAATATTGAGTTTGAAAGAATCAAACGATGTAATTTTGATAAATGGATAAGAGTTTTAAAAAGAGAGCAAACCTACAATGCTCTGAGAGAGACAATTACTTTGGAGGAGTTTAAGCATTCACAAAGCGCAACCTCATTTGGAAGATACTAGAGATATAAAGACAAGACTGGCAGCTGAAGAGGCTGATGATTATGACTAGTGATTATTGTTACAAAACTTGTTTTGGCTTCAAGAGTCAATTTCAGTCCATGATGGATAGAAATTGGGGCAAAGAGAAATCCCGACGTAGAAAGGGAGACGTAGATCACCCTGAAGGCAATACCTGAACGAGGCAAAGAAGATTTTAAAAAAAACTCCGGTGTTTTCATTGCAACAAATTAGGGCACATGAAATCACTGTTTTGGTGGGTTCAGAAAAAAAAACACAGACGCAGGAAAAAGGAATAAGTATGGGAGTTTTGATGGAGCGGTAACAGAATGCACAGTGGAAACTAGAAAGCTGCATCAGAGTGTATAATCTGATTGGAGGTTTGTTACGGAGGGAGTGCCAGATCTGCTTAGAAAATATACCTGTAAAGGGAAAGTTTATTCAAATACGGCAGGTAAAGAGGATGCAATATTAAGAGACACAGGATCCTCTGTGAATAGACAAGGAGATATGTACTCCTGAAGGAATATTCCCAGAAAAAGTATTGCGAAAGGCAATTCACCATGAGACATAAGGTGCAAAATTATGTAAAGTGAGCATGTCCAGAAAAGTGTGGGGAAATTGTGGTAGAGGTATGGACAAACTCTTAGCTCCAGGAATACAATTTGTCCTTGCGGAAAAAATAGCTGATTCAGTGGTAGGATTACTGCCACTCTCGTTGAAAAGTGGATATGCAGGCAACTGAATCAATGTAGGAATCTCATCCTGGAAACTTTCCTGATTGTGGGTAATAAATTCCCAATGACACCAGTTGAAACAGAAAATATCAAAAATGTAAAGATAAGGAAGTTTAAGTGGCATGAGCAGATACTTTGTTCCATCAGACATTTGAGACAAAACAGGAGCAAATAGGTGATCATGTGAATATATTTTGCTCAGCTAAACTAATTGAGTCACAGCAAAAAGATAAATGTTTAAAGCAGTTGTATCAAAAAGCACAAACGTTAGGAATTTTGAATGTATCCCTGAGCTTTATTACCTCAAAATTGATGACTAAATGAGGAAATAGAGACTATCATATATTCAAGGAGATGAGAAATGGGAAGAGATTCATCAAATCACATTGCCAATGGGGTACAGAAATGAGGTGATGCGAATGGTTCATGAGTTACCAGCTAGAAGTCAGTTAGGAGTGAGGAAAAAAAAAACCAGACTGACTACGGAGACATTTTACTGGCTTGGACTGCAACAGGATGTAGTTGAATTTTGCCAGATGAATCACACATGTCAGGTAATTGGAAAAGCACATGCGATAATACAACCTGCACCTTTCTTAAATTTTCTGGCATTTGAGGAACCTTTTATAGGAGTCTTAATTGATTGGCTAGGTCCCAGACCACAATCAAAAGATTGGGCATCAGTATTTTTTAAACAATAATGGATGCATCGACTAGATTTCCAGAGGCCATCCCAAGGTTCAGTATCACAGCCAGAAGAATTGCAAAGGAATTTTTAAATTTAAAAAAATAGATACGGACTACCAATGAAGACACAGTGAAATCAAAGTTCAAGCTACACATCGAATTAATCACTATAATGTTTTAGGAATGAAGCAATTCAAATCTACTGCAAACTATCCACAATTGCAGGGAGCGCTAGAAAGGTGACATTGAACATTAAAGACCATGTTGAGGGCTTATAATCAGGATTATCCAGATGATTAGGGTTAGGGAATTCCATTTGTACTTTTGGTGATCAGGGATACCCCCAATTAACAGAGCAAATTCATTCCATTGGAATTATTTTTGGGGCATTAAGTGAGGGGACCATTAAAATTGATTAAGGAGAAAATAGTAAATTAGAGTTCAAAGGCCACACATTGGGATTAGGTCTCAAAATTTAACGAACGATTAATAGCGCTGGGGAGTTGGTTCGACATCATTTAAAAGAAATGCAACATATAATAAAACAGGAAGCGGACAGGGAATAAAAAAAATGCAATTTTGCGATCGGGGATAAGATATTACTGTTACTTCCAGTTATAGGTGAACCTAGAAAAGCAAGGTTTAGTAGGCCTTATGAAATACAACGGATATTGAGTGAGAGTAACTACTTGATAGGGACTCCAGAAAGAAAGAAATCTCACAGCGTATGTCATGTGAATATGCTCAAAATGTACTTTGACAGGTAAGGACAGCCAGAGAACAAGGTGTTAATGATTACGGCACAGAAGGAAAAAAACAACTTCAGAGGATTCTGATTCGGACATTCCTCAAATTAAAGTGGACAATGAGGTAGTTGTTTAAAAATGTGTTGCGAGAAAAGCGCAGCAGGTCAGGCAGCATCAAAGGAGAAGGAGGATCGACATTCCGGGCATAAGCCCTTGTTCAGGAATGAGGAGGGCGTGCCAAGCAGGCTAAGATAAAAGGTAGGTAGGAGGGACTTGGGAGTGGGGCATTGGGAATGCGATAGGTGGAAGGAGGTTAAGGTGAGGGTGATAGGCTGGAGAGGGGGTGGGGGCGGAGAGTTCGAGAAGAAGATTGCAGGTCAAGAAGGCGGTGCTGAGTCTGAGGGTTGGGAATGAGAAAAGGTGGGGGAGGGGAAATGTGGAAGAAGGAGAAATCTGCATTCATCCCTTGTGGTTGGAGGTTTCCTAGGCGAAAGATGAGTCGCTCTTCCTCCAGGCGTCGTGTTGCCATGGTCTGGCAATGGAGGAGGCCAAGGACCTGCACATCCTTGGTGGAGTGGGAGAGGGAGATAAAATGTTGAGCCACAGGGTGGTTGTGTTGGTTGGTGCCGGTGTCCCAGAGGTGTTGACTGAAACGTTCTGCAAGTAGGCTGCCTGTCTCCCCAATGTATAGGAGACCACATCGGGTGCAGCGGATGCAGTAAATGATGTGTGTGGAGGTGCAGGTGAATTTCTGATGGATATTGAAGGATCCATTGGGGCCTTGGAGGGAAGCGAAGGGGGAGGTGTGGGTGTAAGTTTTGCATTTTTTGCAGTTGCAGGGGAAGGTGCCAGGAGTGGAGGTTGGGTTGGTGGGGGGTGTGGATCTGACAAGGGATTCGTGGAGGGAGTGTTTTTTTTCTGGTACGCTGATAGGGGTGGGGAGGGAAATATATCCTTGGTGGTGCGGTCCGTTTGGAGGTGGTGGAAATGACGAAGGATGATCCGATGTTACTGGAGGTTGGTGGGGTGGTTGGGGAGGACTAGTGGGGTTCTGTCCTGGTGGCGATTGGAGTGGTGGGGTTCAAGGGCGGAGAGCAGGAAGTGGAGGAGATGCGGTGGAGAGCATCGTCAATCACGTCTGAGGGGAAATTGCAGTGTTTGAAGAAGGAGGCCATCTGGGTTATTCGGTATTGGAATTGGTCCTCCTGGGAGCAGATGCGGTGAAGGTGAAGGAATTGGGAATATACCCCCACCTTTTCCTCCGCTACATTGATGACTGTATCGGAGCTAACTCGTGCTCCCACGAGGAGGTTAAACAGTTCATCCACTTTACGAACATCTTCCACCCCAACCTCAAATTTACCTGGACAGTCTCAGACTCCCCTTCCTAGACCCCTCCATCTCTCTCTCGGACGACCGACTCAGCACGGACGTATACTATAAACCGACTGACTCCCACATCTCTCTAGATTACACCACTTCCCACCCTGCCCACTGTAAAAAACGCCATCCCACGTTTCATTCCAGCTCCAACTCTGACATCTTCCTCGCAATGAGGAAAATTACTCAACTATATACAGTCCCTGAATAGGAGAATAATTACAATCTGACCAATTACCACACCCTCAGTCCCATCACGACAGTCACATTGGTGGGGATACGTTTCGATAGAGCGGTCAAGTAGCACCGAAATAATCAGGTCAGTATGGTTTCCAATAGATTCCCATGTGGAGATCGTGCAGTAGTGGACATATCATTGGATTATGAATCCAGACCAGGTCAATGCTCTGGCA
The DNA here is from genome assembly GCF_047496795.1 of Chiloscyllium punctatum. Taxonomy (NCBI): domain Eukaryota; kingdom Metazoa; phylum Chordata; class Chondrichthyes; order Orectolobiformes; family Hemiscylliidae; genus Chiloscyllium; species Chiloscyllium punctatum. The sequence continues at coordinate 71,007,516 of NC_092772.1, read as the reverse complement.
GCTGGTGGAAGTTAAAAATAATTAATAAAACATCGATACCTAAAATCTGGTGTCAGTAATACTGTCCAATGTTGATTGTTCACATTGATATCCTTCCCCAATGTACTTTCAGGAAGTGAATCTCCCGTGCTTTCTTGGCCAAAAAGTGACTCCAGACACACAGGCATGGTCTCTGAATCGGCCAAGCGAGACACTCAATTGTAGCAAACTATTCTGAGGTCTTAAAGGATAAAACCTGACGGAACATCCGGCATCAACCTCATTATCAGAAACGGGAGCGGGAAACACAGTTCTGTTGACACTACATAGACATCCTTCCTAACATATGAAAGTTTGTGACAACATTTACAGAGTTTTTCCACAGACTGCACAGAATCATCGGGAGAGGAGGAGGTCATTCAACACATTGATCTTTCCCCATGCTAGTTCATTGCCGAACATTTCCTCAATGCAGTTTCCCCACACAATGTTCATATCCCAAAATATGTTTAAACATTATGAAATCTAGTGCCTTTAGCCCATCAATAAACAGGGAGTTCTCTGAGAACGCTTGTTTATTAAGTATGATTTGACTGCATTACGATTCGTGAACCATTTTCTATAAAGTGAAATATCATCCCTACTTACAATCTGTCACACCCTGTCAGAGTTTTATATATCTCACTGAGATCTCCACCCATCTTCCTAAAGCCCATGGAATACAGGCCGAGTCACCCCAAACTCTGCTCCCACAACTAACCTGTCATCCCAGAGATCAGTCTGGTCATCCTTCACTGCACTCCCTCAATGTCAGGTTTGCCCTTTATAAGGTAAGGACACCAAAACTGCACACAACTCAGCACAATGTTCGAGTTGGGGTCCCACCAAGGCCCTGTACAGTTGCCGTAAATGACCCTTACTCCTGTATTCTAAATCCCCCTGAAATGAAGTTGAATATATCATTTATCTTCCTACCTGCTTTCTGCTCCTGCAATATTGCTTTCAGTGACTGGTATACAGGGAGATCCAGATTCTTTTCAATGTTACAGCTCCCTACTTGCTGAGTTTATGTACACTGTATACAGCGTGCCAATGCCATTCCCAGTCTTGACTTCCATGTTCAGAACACACAGCCCTACATGGACTTGGAAGGCTGCGCAGAAATAAACAAAAATGCAGCTTAAGTTCATTTATTTATCTAATTTTTTCAACCAATCACTTTTCAAAAGATAGGCTGTCATTCAACTGATCCCATCAAAGTACACAACCTGTCATTTCTGCCATTTCTCTCCATCTGCCAGGTATTTGCCCAGTCACTCCACTTGTCTCAATCACTTTGGAACCATTTTTACATCCTCCTCATCCACTTACAAGCTGACTTCATTTAGTGCTGTCAGCAGACTTGGGAGTATTGCAATTGAGCCCCTCAACCAAAAATATGATGTGTATTAGGAATTGCTGGATGTCAAACCTTGTTATATCCTTCAAGCCTTCCTTTCAAAAAAAATGGTTTTGTTCCTACTCACTGTTTCCTGCCAGCTCTCCCATTCTAAAACCATGACCATATATTAGCCCCAGTCCCATAGGATTCGAATTTGCACAATAGGCTTGGGGCTTTATCAAAAATTCTTTCTGAGATTCCAATCGTATTGCGTTGATACCTTCTCCATAATTTTGCTCAAATATGATTCCTATTTCATAAACCTCTGTTGACTTTGTTTATGCCTATTAATATTTTCAATATTTTCCAATATTTTCTCTAAAACTTTTTAGTTGCTAATTTCATTCTATTCCCCTTTTCTCACCGGACTAAAATTCCCTAGTATTGCGAGGAAACTTTATTTATTTAGTTTTTATTCTGTGAAGGCATAACTGAAGTATTTGCTCCATTGATCTTCTATTTTCCTCTACTCAATTATCTGGTATCAGGCTGTAAGAAAGCTGCACCTTTTTCTCTTAATTTTGCCATTAATGTATTTTCAGAAGATATTACAAGTTCACTCATATACACTGTGATAAGATATTCTTCAGACACCCATCAATTCCTATCTTAAGCTATTGAATGATTGATCCTCCACAGCCATACAATCACAGAAGCACTGACTCTGTACTATCAGAAATACAGCACGTCTACATTAGCCCCACTTTCCAACACAAAACCCGTATCTGTGAATCTTATGGCATAACCATGTATTTTCTAATGTTTTTGAGGTTACCATGACAATTCCCCTCTCACGAAGTGCATCCCAGACCCCACCACAATTTGGATGAAAAACAGTCCTCAAATCCTCACTGAGCCTCAAACCCTTCACTTTAAAAGTGTGTCCCTTTGATTAAAAGGACCAGCTGCTGTCTATCCGCTTCGTTCATGTCCCTCGTAATCTTATCCTCCTGATTCACGTCCCCCTCAGCCTTCTCAGCTCCAAACTATACAACCCGAGCTTACCCAGCCTCTCTCCATAGCTGATATGCTCCATCACAGGGAACATCCTGGTGAATCTCCTCTGCACCCCCTCAAGTGCAATCACATCCTTCCTGGAATGTAGCTCCCAGAATTACACACAGTATTCCATCTTGGCTAATGAAATTTCCGCATAGTTCTTATAATCTATGCTTCGATGTGAGAAGGCTGTTTTTACGCTCCCGTATGCTTTCTCAAATTGTGTGTTACCCTGTCCAGCCACATTCAGGTAAGTGTGGAAAAGCACCGTCTGAGCTTCCTAGTGTGCTGCCATTCATTGAGTCCTCACCTGCCTGGTTCCTTCTTCCAAAATGCATCACCTCATATTTATCAGGTTTACATTTCATCTGCCATTGATGTGACCATCTGACCATTCCATCTGCATCTTTCTGTAACATAAGGCCTTCCTCCTCACTGCCAACTAACCGGCCAATCTTTGTATCAAACACAAACTTACTTATGACACCCCCACGCCTCATCCATATTCACAGCTGCATCCTTTATGTTAATGTTTAAAATCACAAAATATCAGCTTATTTATTTGGAGGCTAGCGTCCAATGGTGTACCACCGGAATCAATGCTGTGTCTCTTAATATTTGTGATTCAGAGGTGTTGGTGTTGTACTGGGGTGGACAAAGTAAAAAATTGCATAACACCAGGTTATTCTCCAACCCCAACTTCACTATCAAACCGGCAGACAAGGGAGGCGCGGTAGTAGTTTTGCGCACCGACCATTACACCGCTGAGGCTAAACGCCAGCTCACGGACACCTCCTCCGACCGGCCCCTTGACCATCACCCCACCTCCAACCACCAAACCATCATCTCCCAGAATATCCATAACCTCATCACCTCAGGGGACGTCCCATCCACCGCCTCCAACCTCATAGTCCCACAACCCCGCACCGCCCGTTTCTACCTCCTGCCCAAAATCCACAAACCTGACTGCCCCGGCCGACCCATTGTCTCAGCCTGCTCCTGCCCCACTGAACTCATCTCTGCATACCTCGACACGGTCCTGTCCCCCTTAGTCCAACAACTCCCCACCTACGTTCGGGACACCACCTACGCCCTCCACCTCCTCCATGATTTTCGCTTCCCCGGTCCCCTTATCTTCACTATGGACATCCAGTCCCTGTACACCTCCAACCCCCATCACGAAGGCCTCGAATCCCTCCGCTTCTTCCTTTCCCGCCGTACCAACCAGTACCCTTCCACTGATATCCTCCTTCGACTGACTGAACTGGTCCTCACCCTGAACAACTTCTCTTTCCAATCCTCCCACTTCCTCCAATCCAAAGGAGTAGCCATGGGGACGTGCATAGGCCCCAGCTATACCTGCCTCTTCGTAGAATATGTGGAACAGTCCATCTTCCGCAGCGACATTTGCAACATCCCCCAACTTTTCTTCCGCTACATCAATGACTATCGGCGCTGCGTGGTGCTCCCACGAAGAGGTGGAACAGTTCATCCACTTTGCCAACACCATCCACCCGGACCTCAAATTCACCTGGACCGTCTCAGACTCCTCCCTCCGCTTCCTAGACCTTTCCATTTCTATCTCGGGCGACCGAATCAACACGGACATTTACTATAAACCGACTGACTCCCACAGCTACCTAGACTACACCTCCTCCCACCCTGCCCCCTGTAGAAACGCCATCCCATATTCCCAATTCCTTTGTTTCCGCCGCATCTGCTACCAGGAGGACCAGTTCCAATACCGTACAACCCAGATGGCCTCCTTCTTCAAGGACAGCAATATACCCCCCAAACGTGGTCGACGATGCCCTCCACCGCATCTCCTCCACTTCCCGCTCCTCCGCCCTTGAGCCCCGCCCCTCCAACCGCCACCACGACAGAACCCCACTGGTCCTCACCTACCACCCCACCAACCTCCATACACAGCGTATCATCCGCCGTCATTTCCGCCACTTCCAAACGGATCCCACCACCAGGGATATATTTCCCTCCCCTCCCCTATCAGCGTTCCGAAAAGACCACTCCCTCCGTGACTCCCTCGTCAGGTCCACATCCCCCATCAACCCAACCTCCACTCCCGGAACCTTCTCCTGCAACCGCAAGAAATGTAAAACATGCGCCCACATCTCCCCCCTTACATCCCTCCAAGGCCCCAAGGGATACTTTCAGATCGGCCACAAGTTCACCTGCACCTCCACACACATCATTTACTGCATCCGCTGCACCAGATGTGGCCTCCTCTATATTGGGGAGGCAGGCTGCCTACTTGTGGAATGTTTCATGGAACACTTCTGGGACACCCGGACCAACCAACCCAACCACCCCGTAGCTCAACACTTCAACTCCCTCTCCCACTCCACCAAGGACATGCAGGTCCTTGGACTTCTCCATCGCCAGACCATGGCAACACGACGGTTGGAGTAGGAGAGCCTCATCTTCCACCTAGGAACCCTCCAAGCACAAGGGATGAACTCAGATTTCTCCAGTTTCGTCATTTTCCCTCCCCCCACTGTGACTCAGCCAAATCCCTCGAACTCAGCATCGCCTTCCTAACCTGCAACCTTCTTCCTGACCTCTCCGCCCCCACTCCCACTCTGGCCTATCACCCTCACCAGATCTCCTTCTACCTTTCGCATTCCCAACGCCCATCCCCCAAGTCCCTCCTCCCTACCTTTTGTCTTAGCTTGCTGAACACACTTTCCTCATTCCTGAAGAAGGGCTTTTGCCCGAAACGTCGATTCTCCTCTTCCTTCGATGCTGACTGACCTGCTGCGATTTTCCAGCAACACATTTTCGTCTCTATTCTCCAAAAAGGTTTATTTGGAGGCGTGAGCTTTCGAAGCGTTAATTATTCATCAGGTGGTTGTGCGCTTTGATGAAACGCTTCAAAAGCTAGTGCCACTGAATACACCTTTTGGAGAATAACCTGGTGTTATGCAATTTTTAACTTTGTCCACCCCAGTCCAACACTAACACATCCGAATCACAAATATTAAGAGACACAACACTGATCCTTGTGGTACACGACTGGACACTAGCCTCCAAACACAAACAGCCATCTACCGCCACCCTCTGTCTCCTACCCCTAAAGTTGATTTGATTGCAACTTGGCAACTTGTCCTATCTGTTCCCTGGTTTTTCTGTTCCGCTGGACACTCTTGTAGAATATCTGGAGATTCTCACTAATCTTGCCTGCCAGTAGGCTTCCCTGCTCCTGTGTTAATTAGTTCCCTCCAAGTGATGAATTTCTTCCTTTTTGCAGATTTAACTGGCCTGTCCCAGATCCTGCCATTATTTGCCTTTAATGCGGAATAGAAAGTGAGGAAGAGTTCTGTTCATTTCCAACTTGTGATATGTTTTGTGAATTATTGAAATTTCACTGCAACCCACCTCTCATTTTTGAAACTCTAGAGACACTGGCCGAGTTTCCTCATCAGGCAATCTCACCATCTGAGGGATTAATCTGGAGAATGTCCATTGCACTTCCTCTGTGGTCAGTATATTCTTTCTGAGATTTGGTCACCAAAACTGTGCACAATACTCCACGTATAGTCCCACCAACACGCTGTGACACTGCTTCAACTTGTCTTTACATCAATGTTCTGACTCTCTTAAATGAAGGCGAACCAAACTGTAACTTTCCACTTACAAATGTTCCTCCGAACACCCTTCATATTCATTGCATTTACGGACTCACTGAGATCTTATAGAAACCCTTCCGAGAATCCAATATCTATAACTTCTACTCGTTCCCCATTATCTATGTTGTAAGAAACAACTGCAAACAGTTCCGAAGTTTATCAAGTATGATCTCTCTACCAGAAACGCATACTGATTCTCTCCATTGTTGCTGTTAATTTCTATAAATCAAAAATGTCATCCTGTTTAATAGATTCCAACAGTTTCCCTACAGATGTCGATTAATTGGTCTGCAGTTCTCCACACTAGGTCGTCTTTCCTTTGTAGCTGTTTGGATCCCTTCCATTCATCTATAGTGCTTGGTTCACGTTTATCCACAATAGTTTCTGCCCTCTGAAGAATGTACAGGAAAACAAAACACAGTCATCGACAGTGCAATTATTACTACTGCTGGTGATTTATTTCTGACGTTTTGATGGGAAGTACATCTGTTTCGTTCGACTTAACAATGCTCAATCCAGCTCCATGTTCAAGTACTACCTTGTTACTGATATGAATTGACTTTATGTCTTTAACTCCAGAAGGCCAATATGATACTTGGAATTACTGGGTGATTTTTTGGATATTACTCCATGAAGACAGATGCAAAGGAACTGGTTATTTTCTTGGCCATTTCCCTGTTCTCCACAATAACCTCTCCTCTCCCAATTACAAATTTCCACATTTGACCTTGCTTTTATCTTGTTTCCTTTGAAATATAGATTGTTGATTTATGCAGTCTTTGTGCTCCTGTTTGTTAGCAGGCACGCTCTCTTTTTGATTTCCTTATCAGTTTCATGGCCTTCCTTTTCTGGATTGTAAACTTCTGAGAATTCACAGGTTTCCACAATATCTGGAATTCGTCTGAAGTCACTTCCTATGATTAATGCATTTTCTAATTTGTGATGTTAACCATCATTGAGTCACTTTCTCACTTTTTGGTGTTTGTACCTGAAATAAATAGGCGTATTTTTCAGACTTTGCAGGATTTCTAAAACCTCCTGGTCCTGACCAGATATATTCAGGAACACTTGAGAAGGATAGATAAGAAATTGCGGGAGCCCTGGTTGGTTCTTTTCCATCATCGCTGGTCAGGTCCCAGACGACTGGAGGGTAGTGAATACTGTGCCCTTATTCAAGAAAGGCTACAAAGGTAAATCTGGGAACTAAGGAACAGCAAACCTAAAATTCTAGTGGGTAAGTTACTTGAGAAGATTCAGAGAGATTGGATATACCTGCATTTCGAAAGACAGGATGTGATTCGGTGTATGATTAGAATTGTGCTGGAAAAGCAGAGGAGGTTAGGCAGCACCCAAGGAGCAAGAAAATCGATGTTTTGGGCAAAAGCCCTTCATGAAATTCAGCACGTCTTTGTGCATGGGAGATCATGACTCGTAAATTGCTTGGAGTTCTTTGATGAAGTGACCAGCAACGTTGAGGAGGGCAGGATGGTATACATAGTCTATTTGCATTCCAGTCAGGCCTCAATAAGGTTCCACATGTTCCGCTGCTCTGAAAGGCGACATCACATGGAATTGAGGGGGAGGTGGCAAATTAGGTACAAAATTGGCTTGGTGGTAGGAAGCAGAGTGTGATACAGGAAGAATGCTGGTCAGACTAGAGGGCTGTGACTAGTGGAATGCCTCAGGGGTTGGTGCTGGGACCACTGCATATTACATATGTCTATGATTTAGATGAGAATGTACAGGATTGATTTGTAAGTTTGAAGACGACACGAAAGTAAGCAGTCTCATGGCGAGTGAGGAAGGTTATCATAAATTTTAGAAATTGCAGCAGTATCTTGATCACTTGGGGAAGTGGGCTGAGAAATGGCAAATGGATTTTAATAAAGTGTAAGTTCTTGCATTTTAGAAATTCAAATCAAGGTTGGAGTTTCATGGTGAATGGTTGGGTCCTTAGGAGTGTAGTGGAACAGAGGGACCTCGGAATTCAGGTGGATGGTTCTCTGGAAGTTGATTCAGAGGTAGACAGTGCAGTGAAGAAAGCTTTTGGTACATTGGCCTTATTCAGTGTATTTCACTGAGTATCAAATTTAGGGAGTTATGTTGCAGTTATACAGGACGCTACTGAGGTCATATTGGTAGCGTTATGTTCAGTTTTGTTCACTTTGCTATAGGCCGGATGTTATTAAACTGGAAAGAATGCAGAAAAAATTATAAGGATGTTGCCAAGGACTCAATGGACTGAGTTATAGGGAGAGGTTGGACAAGCTAGGCCATCTTAATTTTGTGTGTGTGTGAAACTGAGGGAGGATCATATTGAAGTCTGTAAGATCATGACAGTCATGGATAGAGTGAATGTACCCTGTCTTTGTTTTCCCCATTTTTGGGCAATCACAGATCAGTTTAAAGTCAGAGGAGAAAGAATAAAAGGGAATCTGAGGAACAACCTTTTTACACACAGGGGCTGGTACGCATATGAGATGAGCTGTCAGAGGAAGTGATTGGTTAACAACATTTAAAAGGCATTTGGACAAATACAAGGATAGGAAAGGATTAGAAGGATACGGGGCAATGGCAGGGAAATGGGGTGAGCGTGGATGGACATTTTGTTCAGACAGTTTGGGCTGAAGAACCTGTCTCCGTGCTTTCGCACTCTATGACTCTAACAACCATTGCTTGTCTCCCACTGAATGTTATATTGTACTTTACAAATTCACTGGAGCTATCTTGACCCTCTAGCCTCCAGTCTTCCACGATGTTTAACTAGTAAGTTCAAGCATTCTCTATTGTGCGTAGACGCCGTGTAAAATGCACTTTATTAATGTCATTATTCCTTAAAAGCTGCTTCATTACAAGGTTATTAATTCGTCATTTGGACCAGATAATACCAAATCCAAAGTAACCTGCTCTCTAGTTTTCTTCACAACATACTCTTGAACTTACGGAATTTATTTTTCAAACGTGAGCAGTCGCTTAATTAACGCAGTCCAAATGCAATTTGAGACCATCCAATAAGATTGCAGTATCCACAACACTTGCATATCTATATGATGTTCAGATTTTCTGCTAGCGTTTTGGTTTGATATATAACACACCAATATTTGCTTCTCCTTTCTATCTGTAAGCTTTACCTAAACTGATTCTGTGGAAGCTGAGGGACAGGTCTGTGTTGTTTTTAGTGACGGACTTGGACAAGACATTTGGGGAGCCTCACCTGGAAGCTGAGATGATCTGAAGAAATGTCCTGCAATACAGGATAAGCATTGATATCCTCCCCGCTCTGTCAGGATAAGAGTTACCGTAAACTCTCTGCTCGCTGACACTCACTGTATGTCTGTTATAGCACCTACCCCCGAGCAAGGTTCACGCTCTATCTCCAAACAAGGGTCAGGCACGACCACTCTCAATATTGAATTCAGTAACTTTCTTCCTCACTTTCTCTGTCACCTACGCAGTACCCCCCACACTAATAATACTATAAGGATTCAAAACTGTCGACTGACTAATTCCAGACACCTCACAATTCCGCCCAACTACACCTGCACTAACAGCAGGGTCACCCATTCCCACTCACCCTCCAACCTTCCCATTTTCCCATTCCAGGAGGTAGAGCCTGGAATACGACAGAAAGGCAAAGCCGGTTGATGAAGTGCCCGATATCCATTCCCTCACCCCCTCCCCTTGCCAAGTGGGTAGGACACTGGTACGAGCCAGAGAAGACAGGGAAGCCTTGTGTGGAGATTTTGAAACATCCATGTGCCACCGACCGATGAAGGAGCAATGTTCAGTGAAAGACAATTCTCACTTTAAATCCACTGACAGTTCCAACGACAGTCCTTTCACTTCCATAAAAAGGACACAGATACCTCAGTGCACAGAGACGCAGACACACAAATACACAGAACTATTGGTAAACACCCCAATATGCGAACACGCACAATACGTACAAGGAGATCGGCATACACACAGGTAGAAACACAAAGAGACATATACAGTCACATACAAATAGACACAAAGACAGTTAAGAATCACACAGGCTGACAGATATAGACACACAAACACACAGATAACAAGCACATGGACATGCACGTATATATACACACACACACACACACACATAGACATGCACACACATACGCACACGTATACACACACACACACACACGCAGAGGCAAACACACAAACACACGCAGTCCCATAGGAACAGAAACTAGTGTCATTAAGATGCAAATCGATATGCTTTGGATTTATAAGAATATCAAGACATCTAGGGAGAAGGCAGAAGAATAAGATTGAGGTACATATAAAAATAATTTAACGGAATTTTAGACTCGATGGGTCGAATGGCCTCATTATGCTCCTTGCTTTAATGTTCTTGTGGTGTAATGCTATCAGGGATTCTCTACCTGAGACAGCAACAGAGGCTGGGTTTGATACATATTTGATTGGACAGGGTCAGCGGGAATGTGGAACAGGTTTGAAGTCAAGAATGCTTTATGTTTATTCCCAATTATTGTGTCCTTATGTCTGAAAAGAAGTGGTGATTTGATGTTAGGTTAACACGGTTTAAAATAACAGGTCCCAGATTGAAGTAAGGACATTCCTTTCGCTTTAGTGTTGTGCCATCTGTGGTGTACTCATCCTTAGGGAACAGTGAATACTCGGTTATTGAAGGTGTTCAACGCTGAGCTTGACTGATCTTTGCTGGATAGGACAGTCAATGTTTCTTGGGAACAGACCATGTACAGATAGTCAGACACAATTGAATTTGTTATGAGCATTCTGAATGGTGCAGCCATAAGGCCAACTGCTGCCCCTAACCCATGTGCTGTGCCCTCAATCCACGCTTGAGTCTATGACAGAGATGTACTTCGGCCCCTACCCTATGTGTTTTTCCCTCTATACACCCCTCAAGGTTATCACAGAGATATCCTGCTGCCCCTACCCTTTGTGTTGTTCCCTCAATCCACCCCTCACGGCTGTTGCAGAAATATACTATTGCACCTATCCCATGTGTTTTTGTTCAATCCACCTCTCGATGGTGTTACAGGATAGGGGACCACCCTTACAGTCAGGCAGGATCGTTACAATGAGACGGGAGAAGACCATTCTGCCCCTCGAAGGAGTTACACAGGAATACAGAATGAAGTAATTCAGCTCATTGAGTACATTACACAGGCCAGGAGGAGACGATTCAACCCACCTTAGGTGCTACACAGGAACAGGGAAGCTGTCGCTAACAGGAAATAGAGAGTAGAGTTAAATATTTATTTTCAGGTTGCAAAGCTGTAACTAGTGTAGTTCTCTAGAGATCACTGTGGGATCATCAATGACAAATAATCCATATCAAAGATCTGGTGGAAGGGAACTGAATGGCGCAAAGCTCAATTAGCGCATCACCAAGATGATCGTTCAAGCTGTCGTCAAATGGAGGTACTGAGTCTGCAATGTGATACAGACGGGGAAGGTTAGTGAGCAAACCTTCAGCAGAAAGAACACAAGGTGAGTTGTCTACTGTGGCAGGAAGGATAAAACAATGGCGAACAATTTATTTGGAGAGAGATTGCAGAACTCTGTGATACTGGCGGTTTCCATGTTCCTGGGAGGTGAATCATATGAAGTCAGTCTGCAGATGCAGCAAGTGATTTGGAAGGTAAGTGGAATGATACTGTTTCTGGCAAAAGTTATCACGTTTAATGAGGAATGTTTTACTGCATCTGAACGGGGCATTGTTGAGACCACATCGGACACGCTGTGTGCAGTTTTGATCGCCTAAACATAAAAAAAATATATATTTCTTTCAGAAGATTTTCATGGATGTTTCCCTTCACACATTCCTGGAAGGAAGGCCTTTTGTTATGGGGGTTATCAGTTTTGATCTGAGATGAGAAATCTTCTTGAACCATACATGACTTTCTGAAAGGTGTTTTAGCTGGATGCGTGTTTCCTCTTGTTAAGGAGTTTAAAGCTGGAGAACAATTTTATGAATAAGATGTTTTGATATCAACACACCTATTATATAGACATTGACCGATATTTACAAATTACACAGACGCATATAAACATGTCATCAGATGATAAAACAGAAACTTTTCTTCCTAATGAAAGACACTGTGTACAACAACAGCGATGATGCACCTTCATATCGTCCATTATCATCCCTTCCAGAGAATGCTCCAGGAGAGCACACATGGCCCAGCTTGATGTTCAGTTGACATTATTGTATGGTTCAACACAGAGAGGGAGAAAAATGTTCCCTGCCTGAGAAGCAGCAGTTGATTGATCTCTCTCTCTTACTTTGTCCACCTGATAGCAAAATGTGAGACAATAAAATCCCTGAGTTATCTTCACCACTTGTGAAGGATTCCTAGTGAGGACTCATTGGAATCTCTCCACTGCTGGAAGCAAAGGGCGTTCAGCCAAATCCAACTATTTCACAAATAAATCCCATTACCAGCAGCTTGTGTGAGCAGAATAATTTCAAAGTCAGTAGAACATTTGGGCGACTTTATCTTTTAACATTTGTTGTGAGTTCAACTTCCTGCATTTCACATTTTTCTCAAAAATGGCCCAGTCTGAGTCCTAAACAATTGGCCATAACACTAAACTGGCTACATTTAAAATTTGTTGTAATCGGTGGAGTGGGACTGGAAAAGGACACAGTGACCCTCTAACATTTGTCGCAATATGAATGAGAAATTCTTATTAGACTGTTTTTGTGGGAATTCCCTTTATCAAACGTTTGTGGTGCCTGGATGTTTGCATTTATTCAAAATTGTACTGTACTCAAACGTTTGACAGACGACCGCATGTGAGAAAATTGTATGCAGATTGAAAAGTGCTGCTGAAACTACAATCAGAGTAGCTACGATCTTAGTGCCTTGTGAGGCAGTGACAACTTGTCTAATGACCCACTCCTGCTCCTCAGTCCTATGTTCCTATGTTCAATTCAGCCCCTCAAACCTCCTACACTGGTGCTGACGGGGGCATCTTGTTCCACATACATGGTCCACAGTAACACAGGATCTCATTCTGTCTCTCCAAGCTGTCACACATCGTTTGGTGTGGGTTGGAAAATGTCACTTCAAAATCCAGGCTGGGTTCGCAAGACAACTCTGGTCTCTTTACAGAGTGTCTCCTCTCTGAAACTTGTGCTTCATTTGTTGGTCATGGTATAGACCCAGATTCACTGCGAATTCAGCCCCCAGACCTCACTAAGTGATGACTCATAAAGTACTTTGCTCTCTCTGATTGGAACGTTCAAGAACAGAACTTGCAGGAAAATTACAATCATTAACTTTGTAATGACAGAATATGAGAACATAAGGAACAGGATCAGGTCGTTCGGATAATCAAGACATTATATACGATCATGGCCGATCTGCTGTTCGTATTAACTCATCTTTCATGTCCAAATCCTTCACATCCTCTCAGATCTCTGGCAGATCAAAAATCCATCTATCACCTTTTTAAAATACTTTCAGTGATGTAGCTCCCCTAGCTCTCGAGACAAGATAATTCCTGACATTCACTACCCTCTGTGAGAGGAAAACACTCCCCATACAGACACTATAACCTATTGATATGAACAAGAGGTGAACACAGGGGCTCAGCAAAGAGTGGATAGCCTTGATATCAAGGCAGTATTTGACTGAGAATGTCTGAGAATTTGACTGAGAATTTGACTGGAAGTGCCATCTTATTTGAGCTTAATGGGAATCAGGTGTCCCCTCCCTTCTGGCCGGGGTCTTTCAGAGCACAAAGGAAGATACATGTGGGTGGGGGCCGAAAATCTTCTCAGTTCCGGGAAGTCTCTTCAGAAGATCCTCAAGGTAGCTTCCTCAGCACAAACATCTTCAGCTGCTTCATCAATGTCTTTCCCCATCATAAGACCGGAGGTCGGGATGGTCACTGAGGGTTACACAATGTTCAGAACATTTTGTCTCGCATCAGCTCCTGATGCAGCCTGTGTCCGTGTTCAGTAAGACCCGGGCAGCATTCAAGCTTTGTATTTAAAATGTCGGTAACATTCATGTAACAGTGCTGTCAGACACAGTTAAAAGAGGAGCTCATTCAACATCTCAAGCTGGAGTTTGAATCACGTGATGTTCAGTGTAGGATAACAAACCAAATGCACAATATTCAAAGTCCGACTCTCTCTCTCTCTCTCTCTCTCTCCCTGATCGATATAGGGAGTGGGGGTGGGGTGAGGGGAACGTCCTCAGAGGGTCTTGTAACTCGAGAAAAACAAGCCATGGATTTTATCACCGTATCAATATCTGTCTGAACATCATGAGAGGCTGTCCATTCCTCTTAAGTTTCAATGAAATCATCTTGTATTCTCTCACAGCGCTAAAGAGTATTCTTCATTCACACCTCATTTTCCCACCATCCCAGGGATTGGTCGGGTGAAAAACGTGTGCACTCTCTCTTTGGCAGGGCGATTATTTCTTAAAAAGGAAAGACAATCTGTCCACAATGTCCCAAAGACTGCCTCAACAACCCTCTTAGGTTTGATTACAATAAGTTATTTTCCTCATTGAATCATCTCCGTTTCTTTCCTATGGCGTAAAAAGCCTTTCCTTCTCACTACACTGCGCCTGACGTGGCATTTAAAAGCTCCTTACATCTATATGTGTGCAACAACAAAGCCAACAGCAGAGGTGCTGCGGGAGATGAACATCACACTCAGGGAAAGACTAAGAAAGAATGCACTTGAAATAAGGAATGGTCACCCACCTGAATGGAAATGAGCTGTAGGAATATGGGAAACAGGCAGAGGAAGGGAGTTATCTTTCCTTTTGTTCTTCCCTCACAGGTCAGGTCAGCCTGTTATGCCGATTTTGAACTGAGTGGCTGGTTCAGCTGTTCCACAGGACAGTAAAGAGTAAAACACATTGCTGTGGGTTTGCAGTTACACAGAGACCTGATCAGGGAAGGATGACCCATTGCACTCACTAAAGGACATGAGGCAAGCTGATTGGCTTTTTATACTTAATGAAGATGGTTTCACTTCAAAGCCACAAATTTCCTTCATATTAACAGATTATTATTCTGTGGCTCTTGATCATGAGTCAATGACTTGAGCACGATGCATTATCTTGCCGTCAGACAGTTTCTGTGCAGAGAACAAGTTAAACATTTCAAAGGCAATTATTTTGTGATTGACATGTGGTTAGAAGGGGCTTGAAACAGGTGATTCCGGATTTAACAGAGGCCCAAATGATGGTTTACTCAGAAGGTGCACTGTGGCTGAGGAGGAGTAGGGGTATCATGATGGTGGTATTGGACAGATTTAGCGAGTGGGGGGGATATGGAGAAATAGATCTGTTCAGGGCTAGAAGGATTATGGAGTTTTAGAGTTTCTCCTCGCATACTGGTGAGTCATTTGAAAGTAGGGATTTGCTCATTATAATTTCTAAGGAAAGGAATTTTTCATTGGAGCTGAAAACAATGACTTCCACCTTTCCTAATTTTAATAACATGAACAACAATTCATTGTAACCTGCTTTAAAAGACAGAATACCTTACCAGGAACACCAACTATAGCGAGGATGGGATAGTAACCAGCTTGAATAACCATCAGCACATCATAGATCCGCCATACTAATGATATCCAAGGTTGGGAAAGCCAGTAAAGACTACTGGATAAACTCCTGTCCATGTTGGATCATTCCAGTCTAATGTTCTCAGATTCTGATCTCTCCTCCCTGTCTCTCTGGAGCTGCTGATCCCTGTTAGTACTGTCGGCGATGCTCCCACTCATTCTATGGGATAACACATTAAACGGAATCCTTAATTAATAAAAGAGGCAAGCCCTCCAGTGACACATTCAGGATCCACGGAGACCGACATTAATCACAGTCACTGAACAAATAGCTGCAACCAACGCCTTTCAATTCAATACTGTTTTATTAAAATTCAAAATAATGATTAACATTTACACAGTCTGGATTGGATATGCGAGGGTGACTGAGGGAATGAATTTTGAGTCTGGTAGATTAATTGTGTGCAACCATTCAGTCTGCATTGGATATGAAAGTAATGCCAGAGGTTTATCGGACCACCAACATGTTTCTCTGCTTATAAATGGAAACATAGACCCTGTAACTGCTGCTGAGGCATGACAATGTCTGTAAGAGATTGAAAGAACATTTATAGGTCATGATCTGGAGAGAATATATATCTAAGACAGCATGGGGTTATAACAGACATGTGGGGTTAACAGAGAATTGTAACTAAGAGACAATGGGGACTCCAGATGTTAGAGAATTAAGTGTAGATAAAGCATGATAGTAGAGAAGACACAGTAGGTCAGGTAGCATCCGAGGAGCAAGAGAGTCAACGTTTCAGGCAGGGCCCTTCTTCAGAACTGCGAAGGGGCAAAGGGGCTGAGAGATAAATGGGTGATGAGGGTGAGGCTGGGGTCAAGGTTGGTGATAGGTGGGCGAACCTAGAAGGTGATAGTGAGAGGTCGGTGGGGAGTTGGAGCGGATCAGTGGAAAGGAAGATGGACAGGTAGGTTGCCATGAGAGGGTGGATCTCAGTCGGAGGGTCGGATCTGGGATCTGGGTCGTCGAGGGGATATTTGCAAATTAGTCAGTTCAATGTTCATGCCATGTGTTTGTCGGCTCCCGAGGCAGAAGATGAGGTGTTCCTGGCGACATCCTGGTATATCTCTTCTGAACCCTCTTCAGCTTAATAATCTCCTTCCAATAACAGAACTGAACCCAGTACTACAAAAGAGGCTTCATCAATGTCCTGCACTATCTCAGCATGACTTCTCAATTGCTAACCACAAATGTCTGAGCAAAGAAGTAACCTTAAACAATTTGTCTATAAGTGCCACAAACTTCTGTGAATTCGATCTGCACCTGTGGGTCCCTCTTTTCTACAACGCTACCAACGCACTACTATTAATTGTACAAGCCCCCCCCCCCCGCTTTTAATTTTACCAAAATGCAATACCTCGCATTTATCCAAGTTAAACTGAATTGCCACACCTCAGCCCAGTGAGTGATATTACTGCCCCCTCACCCTCCTGCTTCAGGTTTAAAAGACCCTCCCCTCTCCAGAAGGCCTACAAACACAGGCCTTGAGTTTCCCAAAGACCAAGAGCTTGATTTGCTTTGAGCAAGCAGAGGGAGGAGAGGGTAAGATGAGGCTAGAAAGTAAACTGATGCCTGTATCACTTAATAATTTCAGGAAGAGGGAAGCCACATGTGAGAATTGGAAATAGCGGCTAGTGTTTTTTGGCCAGAAATTGTGCTCCTTCCTCATCTTTGGTGTTCAGTATTGATATCTATTCGAGTTCCCTCATAGTGCAGAGTGTTTCTGCACGATTGTTTGCCCTAATATTGAATATTACAGATAATAGCTATGTAAGCTGGAAATCATAGCCAAGCAATTAAAGAAGTTCATTGTTAATCTCGATGGCAGAGCACATGCACTCGTCATCCTATAGTTGAGGCTAATATCTTTTATTTGTTTAATAATGAGAACTGTTGCCTGTGTTTTTCAGTAATGTTAATCAGAATGTAATATATCCATGTAGAGCTGAAAACTGACACTTAAAATATGACTCAAATTCTGGGCATGGTTTAAGTCTTGTGTCGTGTGTCACACACCTGCCCCTGGGTCTAGATCTGAATTCGATTCCCTTCCATGAACTTGTGGCAGTGTCACCTTCTCTGGAACAGATGATCTCGATTCTGTTGTGGGGGGGGGGGGGGGGGGGTGGTGTCAGAGTACGTTCAAAGAAAGCGGATGAACAAACACAGGAGAATCATGTTGCAGCTTTAGGGGCTATTGTTGAGTAGTGGTAGTGCCCCGACATCTGAGCCTAAAGGTTCACATCCAACAGAGATGTTTCATTATATGTCTGAGCACGTGGGTTAAAATGATTTTTGAAATGTGACTTGATGGAGTCCATGAAACGACTGCACAAAACACTTCATAGGACAAACAGGGAGACAGCTAACGATCCGCATCCATGAACACCAACTAACCATGAAACGACATGACCAGCTATCCTTAGTAGCCACACACGCAGATGACAAGCAATATGAGTACGACTGGGACAATACTACTATTATAGGACGAGCCAAACAGAGAACAGCCAGGGAATTCCTAGATGCATGGCAATCATCCTCAGATTCTATCAACAAACAGATCGACTTGGACCCAATATACCGGCTACAGAAACGGACAACTTGACCCAACAACAGAAGCGGCAGAGACAAACCACTATAAATGCCGGAGAAAACATCACAGAAGCGCTTCACAGGAGGCTCCCAAGCACCGAGGATGTCACCTTGACAGGGACGAAACATCTGCAACAGAAATTCACAGCTCGGCGAACAGAACCACAACAAGTATACACAGAGCACAGACAAGCCACCCTCCACCACCACTTGTCTCCTGCCAGTAAACAGTTGTACACCGAAACACACACACACAATACTACACCACTAAGTTGTTTCCTGCTATTGATCAGATATACACAGAAATACACACACAATCCCCCTCTACTGCTCTGTCTCCTGCCATTAAACAGAAATACATAGCAATGGACACACACAACCCTCTAACAACTCACTGTCTCCTGCCATTAAACAGATATATGCAAACACACACACACACACACACAAAACCCTCCACCGCCGCCCTGTCTCCCGCTACTAAACAGGAATATGCAGAAACACATACACACCAACCTGCACCAATACCTGTCTCCTGTTATTAAATAGTTATAGACAGAAACACAAGCACACAACCTTCCACCTCTATCCCGTCTCCTGCCATTAAACAAATATATGCAGAAACACACACACACAACCCTCCATGGTGTTTGTGCAGTGCGTCCAGGAAGCTTTTCCAACTCAGTATGTAGATTGTCCAACCAGAGGGGAGGCCATATTGGATTTGGTACTCGGTAACGAACCAGGGCAAGTGATGGGCTTGTTAGTGGGTGAGCATTTTGGATGGTGACCACAATTCTGTGACTTTCACCTTGGTTAGGAGAGAGATAGGTGCATGCAACAGGGCAGGTTTTTCAATTGGGGGAAGGGTAAATACGATGCTGCAAGACAGGATCTGAGGAGCATAGGTTGGGTGCATAGGATGTCAGGGAAGGATGTCATTGAAATGTGGAACTTTTTCAAGGAACAGATACGACGTGTCCTTGATATGTATGTACTTGTCAGGCAGGAAAGAGATGGTCGTGTGAGGGAACTCTGGTTGATGAGGGAGGTTGAATGTCTTGTAAAGAGGAAGAAGGAGGCTTACATAAGGCTGAGGAAACAAGGTCCAGACAGAGCGTTGGAGGAATACAGGATAGCCAGGAGGGAGCTGAAGAAGGGGATTAGGAGAGCTAAGAGAGGGCATGAAAAATCTTTGGCGGGTAGTATCAAGGATAACCCCAAGGCCTTTTATGCGTATGTGAGAAACATGAGAATGACGAGAACGAGGGTAGGTCCGATCAAAGTCAGTCATGGTAGGCTGTTTATTGAGACAGAAGAGATAAGAGAGGTCTTGAATGAGTACTTTTCTTCAGTATTTACAAATGAGAGGGACCATATTGTTGATGAGGAGAATATGAAACGGACTGGTAAGCGAGAGGAGATATTTGTTAGGAAGGAATATGTGTTGGGCATTTTGAAAAACTTCAGGATAGAAAGTCCCCCGGGCCTGACGGGATATATCCTAGGATTATGTGGGAAGCAAGAGAGGAAATTGCAGAGCCGTTGGCAATGATCTTTTCGTCTTCACTGTCAACGACGGTGGTACCAGGGGACTGGAGAGTGACGAATGTTGTGCCCCTGTTCAAAAAAAGGGAATAGGATAACCCCGGGAATTACAGGCCAGTTAATCTTACTTCGGTGGTAGTCAAAGTAATGGAAAGGGTACTGAGGGATAGGATTTATGAGTAAATGGAAAGACACTGCTTGATTAGGGACAGCCAGCACGGATTTGTGAGGGGTCGGTGTTGCCTTACAAGTCTCATTGAATTCTTTGAGGAGGTGACCAAGCATATGGATGAGGGTAGAGCAATGGTAATAGTGTACATGGATTTTAGTAAGGCATTTGATAAGGTTCCCCATGGTAGGCTGACGCGGAAAGTCAGGAGGCATGGGACAGAGGGAAATTTGGCCAGTTGGATAGAGAACTGGCTAACCGGTCGAAGTCAGAGAGTGGTGGTAGATGATAAATATTCAGCCTGGAGCACAGTTACAAGTGGAGTTCCTCAGGGATCTGTTCTGGGTCCTCTGCTGTTTGTAATTTTTGTGAATGACTTGGAAGAGGGAGTCGAAGGGTGGGTCAGTAAATTTGCAGACGATACGAAGATTGGTGGAGTTGTGGATCGTGAGGAGGGCTGTTGTCTTCTGTAAAGGGACTTAGATATGGTGCAGAGCTGGGCTGAGGAGTGGCAGTTGGAGTTCAACACTGTCAAGTGTGAGGTTGTCCATTTTGGAAGGACAAATAAGAATGCGGAATACAGGGTTAACTGTTCGGTTCTTAGTAAGGTCAAGGAGCAGAGGGATCTTGGGGTCTATGTTCATAGATCTTTGAAAGTTGCCACTCAGGTGGATAGAGCTTGTAATATGGCCTATGGTGTATTAGCGTTCATTAGCAGAGGGATTGAATTCAAGAGTCATAAGGATGTTGCAGCTGTACAGGACCTTGGTTAGGCCACATTTGGAGTACTGTGTGCAGTTCTGGTCGCCTCACTTTAGGAAAGATGTGGAAGCTTTGGAGAGGGTGCAGAGGAGATTTACCAGAATGTTGCCTGGAATGGAGAATAGGTAGTACGAGGATAGGTTGAGTGTGCTAGACCTTTTTTCATTGGAACAGTGAAGGATGAGGGGTGACTTGATAGAGGTTTATAAGATGATCAGGGGAATAGATAGAGTAGATAGTCAGAGACATTTTCCCTGGGTACAACAGTGTTACAAGGGACGTAAATTTAAGGTGAAGGGTGGAAGGTATAGGGGGCATGTCAGGGGTAGGTTCTTTACCCAGAGCGTGGTGGGGGCATGGAATGCATTGCCTGTGGGAGTGGCAGAGTCAGAATCATTGGTGACCTTTAAGGCGGCAATTGGATAGATACATGGATAGGTGCTTAAGCTAGGACAAATGTTCGGCACAACATTGTGGGCCGAAGGGCCTGTTCTGTGCTGTATTGTTCTATGTTCTATTTTCTAGATATACACAGAAACACACACACAAAACCCTCCACCACACCCTGTTTCCTACGATTAATCAGACATACATTGAAACATGCAACACAACCCTCCATCACCACGCTGTCTCCCGCTATTAAGCAGATGTACACAAAATCACACACAAACACAACCCTCCACTAACACCCTACCTCCTGTCAATAAAGAGATATACAAAGAAACACACAAAACTAAACCACCTCCGTCTCCTGCCATTAAACATATATACATGAAAACACACACACACAAACCTCCACGATCATCCTGTCGGCTGCCATAACACAGATACACACACGCGCGCACACACACGTCCATCACACACTTTCCGGCGATTACGCAGGTATAAACAGATACACACATCTCGACTCCATCACCCTGAACTCTGCCATTGAGTAGATATACACAGAAATGCACCCACAATCCTCGAACCATCACCCTGTTTCCTGTCATTAAATAGATATACACAGAAACAAACAAACACAAACTCTTGACCACCACCCTGACTCCTGCCATTACACAGATATACACAGAAACACACACACAACCTTCCATGAAGACCCTGCCTCCTGCCTTTAAACAGATATTCACAGAAACGCTCATACATAACAACCCTCCGCCACCATCCTGTCTCCTGCCAGTAACCACATAGACACAGAAACACAGAAACTCGACATTCTACCACCACACTGTCTCTTGCCATTAAATAGATATACACAGAAACACACAGATACCACCCTCCTCCACCACTGTGTCCTGCAATTAAACAGATACATACAGAAACATACACACTAATTTCCAGCACGACCCTGTCTCCTGTCATTAAACAGTTGTAGCTGAAAATGTGTTGCTGGAAAAGCGCAGCCGGTCAGGCAGCATCCAAGCAGCAGGAGAATCGACGTTTCGGGCAAGAGCCCTTCTTCAATAATTTGAGTGCTGCTCATGCTCGAAACGTCGATTCTCCTGTTCTTTGGATGCTGCCTGACCTGCTGCGCTTCTCCAGCAACACATTTCAGCTCTGATCTCCAGCATCTGCATTCCTCACTTACTCTATTAAACAGTTATACACAGAAACACGCACACACACTACCCTCCACCACCACTCTGTGCACAGCCATTAAATAGATGTATACAGAAACACGCACACAACACTCCGCGAACACCCTGCCTCCTGCCATTAAACAGGTACACACAGAAACACACCCACAACCCTCCATCACCACCCTGTCTCCTACTATTAAACAAATAGACACAGAAACACGCACACACAACCCTACATCACCACCCTGTCTCCTGGCAATAAACAGATATGCACAGAAACACACACACAGACCTTCACCACCACGCTGTTCTCCTGCCAATGAGCCGATATACACAGAAATACGCACAGAAAACCATCGACCACCAGCCTGTCTCCTGCCCTGAAACAGATATACACAGAAACACACACATACAGAACCCTCCACCATCAACCCGTTTGCTGCCATTAATCAGATACACACTCACACACTCACACACACTCACTCACTCACACTTCCCCAATCACACTCACACCTCACACCTCCCCAATCACACACACACACACACACACACCTCCCCACTGACACACTCTCCGGTGATTAAACAGAAACTC
The DNA here is from genome assembly GCF_047496795.1 of Chiloscyllium punctatum. NCBI lineage: Eukaryota > Metazoa > Chordata > Chondrichthyes > Orectolobiformes > Hemiscylliidae > Chiloscyllium > Chiloscyllium punctatum. The sequence goes on along the minus strand of NC_092772.1, from coordinate 70,984,602 downwards.
ACCCAGCTCGACACCAACACCCTGTCTCCTGCCATTACACACACACACCCCTTGAACAGCAATTTGTTTACTGTCATTTAGCAATTAAACATATATTTACAGAAACATACAGACAACTCTCCATCACCACCCGGTCTCCTGTCTAACAGATATACACAAAAACACGCACACCCATTCCTCCAGCACCACACTGTCTCCTGCAATTAAACAGAGATACACAGAAACACACACACAACACTTCACTACCACATTGTTTTCTGCCATAAAACAAACATACACAGAAACACACACAACCCTCCACGACCACCCTATCTACATTCATTAAACAGTTACATCCAGAAACACACACTCACTGACCTCCAAGACCACCCTGTATGCTGCAATTAAACAGTTATTTACAGAAATATCCAGACAAGCCTCCACCACCACACTGTCTCCTTTCATTAAACAGATATCCACAAAAACACACACACACCACCCTCCACCACAACCCTGTCTCCTGCCATTAAACAGATATACATAGAAATACACACACAACTGTACACCACCACTTTGTTTTCTGCCATTAAGCAGATATGCACAGATACGCATGCACAACCATCAACCGCCACCATGTCTCCTGACATGAAACAGACGTACTCAGAAACAAACACATACCATCCTCCACCAACAGCTGGTCTCCTGCAATTAAACAGGTATACACAGAAACACACACATAGAGAACCCTCCACCACTACCCTGCTTGCTGCCATAAATCAATTATACACAGAAACACACACGACTTTTCACTACCATCCTGTCTCCTGCCATTAAACAGCGATACACAGAAACACACACACGATACTACACCAACAAGTTGTTTTCTACCGTTGATCACATGTACACAGAAACACACACAAACCTCTACCACATCCCTGTATCCTGAAATTCAATAGATATCTATAGAAACACACACACTCAACCCTCCACTACCACCCTGTCACCCGACATTAAACTGATGTATGCAGAAGCACACACACAACCCTGCACCACCATCTTATTTCATGCCATTAAGTAGATATACACACAAACACGCACACTACACTCCACCACCGCCCTGTCTCCTGCCACTAAACAGATATACATATAAACGCACACACATATACAGAACCCTCCACCACCACCCTGTTTGCTGCCATTAATCAGATATACATACAAACACACACACACAACCCCCCACCATCACACACTCTCTAGCGATTAAGCAGATATAAACAGAACCACAAACACATCTCAACACCATCACCCTGTCTACTACCTTTAAACAGACATGCACAGAAAAACACACACACAAACTTCCACCACAACCCTGTCTCCTGCCATTAAACAGCTAAACGTAGAAATACACAAACACACAACTGTTAGCCACCACATTGTTTTCTGCCATTAAACAGATATACACAGAAACGCACACACAGACACAAAACCCCCGAGGAACATCTTGTTGCCTGCCATTAAGCAGATATACACAGAAACACACGCACAACCTTCAACCGCCACCATGCCTCCTGCCATGAAACAGATATAATCAGAAACAAACACATACCACCCTCCACCACCAGCCTGTCTCCTGCAATTAAACAGATATACACAGAAACACATATACCACCCTCGACCACCACACTCTCTCTCCTGCCAGTGAACAGATATACACAGAAACACACATCCAGCCTTCAACGAACACCCTGCCTACTGACCTTAAACAGATATACACAGAAACACGCATACATACCCAACCCTCTACCACCACCCTGTCTCCTGCCAGTAAGCTCACAGACACAGACACTCTACCCTCCAACAACACCCTGTCTCCTGCTATTAAATAGATATATGCAGAAACATACACACAACAAAAAAACACACACACAGACCAAACTGTCTCGTGCCATTAAGCACATATGCACAGAAACGCACACGCACACTCACGAAAACCTCCTTCACCACCCTGTCTCCTGTCATCAAATAGTTATACATGGAAACACACACACACAACCTTCCACGAACACCCTGCCTACTGCCCTTAAACAGATATACACAAAAACGCACATACAGGCACAACCCTCCACCACCACCCTGTCTCCTGCCATTAAATAGATACATGCAGAAACACACATAATATTCCATGAACAACGTGCCTGCTGACATTCAGCAGATATATGCAGGAAGACACAGACAACCGTCCATTACTACCCTGTCTCCTGCCATTTAACAGATATACACAGAAACACACACCACCACCCTTCTCCTGGCGTTAGGCACATATACACAGAAACACACACACAACCCTCTACCACCACACTGTTGTCCTGCCATTGAGCAGATATACACAGAAATACACACGCACAACCCACTATCACCACCCTGTCTCCAGCCCTTAAATAGGTATACACAGAATCTCACACACCCCTCCACGATAACCCTATCTGCTTTCATTAAACAGAGATACACAGAAACACACACACACACAACCCTCCACCACCACCCTATTCTCTTTCCATTGAGCAGATATGCACAGACATACACACACAACCTTCGACCACCACCAGTCAGTCTCCAGTCATTAAACAGATATGTACAGAAAACACACACTAACCCTGCACCACCACCCGATCACCAACCATTAATCAGACATACACAGACAACCCTCCATTAACACTCTGTTTCCAGGCATTATACAGGTATATACAAAATTGGCTGGCTGACAGAAAGCAGAGAGTGGCTGTAGATGGAATGTATTCTTCCTGGACGACAGTGTTAAGTGGGGTCTCGCAGGGCTCTGTTCTTGGGCCTCTGCTCTTTGTAGTATTTATAACTGACTTGGATGAGGAGGTTGAGGGGTGGGTTTGTAAATTTGCAGATGACACAAATTTTGGTGGTGTCGTTGATAGTATAGAGGACAATGCAGGCTGCAGCCTAATTATAGAATGCAGAGCTGGGCTGAGAAATGGCAGATTGAGTTCAACCTGGATAAATGCGAGGTGATGCATTTTGAATAATGGAACTTGAATGTTGAATATAGGATTAAAGTCAGGATACTTGGCATTTTGGAGCAACAGAGGGATCTTGGTGTGCAAGTACATATATTCCTCAAAGTTGCCACACAAGTGGATAGGGTTGTTAAGAAAGAATATGGTATTTTGGCGTTCATTAACAGGGAGATAGAGCTTAAGAGCCGTGAGGTTTTGCTGCAGCTCTACAAGTCCCTGGTGAGGCAATACTTGGAATGTTGTGTCCAGTTCTGATCGTCCTACTATAGGAAAGATACAGATGCTTGGAAGAGGGTGCAAAGAAGGTTACCAGGATGGTAACTGGAGGGCTTGCTTTATAAAGAATGGTTGAATAGGCTCGGACGTTTCTCTCTGGAGAGAAGGAGGAAGAGAGGTGACCAGACAGAGGTGTACAAAATAATGAGAGGAACTGATAGTCAATAGCCAGAGAACTTTCCCCACGGCAGGAATGACTGGTATTAGCACTCATAGTTTGAAAATATTAGGAGGAAGGTATAAGGAGATGTCAGAGGTTTTTTTTACACAGTTGTGAATGCATGGAATGCGTTACCAGTGGTAGTGGTTGAAGCAGAGTCATTGGGGACATTTAAGCGACTGATGGACATGCACATGCATCGCAGTGAGTTGAGGGGTGCATAGGTTGTTACTATATTCTACATTAGGATTAAATCTCGGCACAACATCGTGGGTCAAAGGGACTGTTCTGTGCTGTACGTTCTATGTTCTATGCTCTCTGACAAGTGTGAGTCGACCTCTGACAAACTAATGCCAACTGCAAAAGATGTTTAAAGAAATCATTGAGTTGCAAAGTTGTCAGCACTATAAGTATGTTTTGGTCATTGTTAATGTTTTTTCCTTGATGGGTTGAAGCTTACCTCACTTCCAATGTTACTGCTAAAATTGTAAATATTTTACTCAAGGAGATTATTACCTGCTTTGGTATTTGCTTTTTTTTCTACATTCTGACAATGCCCCCCATTTTATTGTAGATATTAATGAGGAATTATGCTCTCATTTTGGGATCCACCACCAACTTCATTGTGCTTATTGCCTACAGGCTGCAGGGTTCGTGGAGCCTGGTGACCAGAGTCTGAAAACTAAACTTACCAAATGGACTTCTGATACAGGTCTTTCCTGGGTGAGGTTGGTGCCTCTGGTATTGTTCCACCTACAGTAAACTCCCGTGGGGAAACCTCGCTTGTCCCCAGCCGAAATCATCCGAAGTCGAGCTGTCCTCTCACATTGGAATGATGCCTCCTCCCGTATTCATTTCAAACACATGACTGAGGATATGTCCTCCTGTGTTCTTTCTTTGACCAAAGTTTTGGGAGATCTTCAGTCTAAGGTCGGTGCTGCTCCCCTCCCTCAACAATATCCCAATTATTGAATTTCCAACTCTTTTATTCTCATCATGATTTGGACAAGCTGCAGCCACCAACCTCAATGGCAAGGGCCCTTCCAGGGTCTCCACACCAGCCACACTGCTGTAAAGGTCGCCGTGCATTCCGCCTGGGTTCACCTTCATCACTCCAAGGTCATTAGATGAGCCCATTCCGGGGTGGGGGGGGTGGGGGTGGTGGCTGCGGTGGTGATGATGGAGATGGAGACGATGGGGAACTGGAAAACGAACCGGAATCAGTCGATAACAAACCAGACTACTATGATATAGCTGCATGTTTCGAATCGTAATTCTTCTAATGTTTTACATTAATGCAGAACGACCATTAAGATGAAGATCGAACTTGCCCTGTTATGTGGACTCGTTGTCGCCTGCATTAGTGCTGAAGAGGGGGCTGTTTACCTGTGTGATCCTGAACAACCAGAAACTGTGCACCGTTTAAACTGAAAATATGTCCTTACATGCCCGAGAAACTGATTCCTTTGATGCATGGAATGTTACCAAGAATGACTGTCGCAATGATCAAGTGCACGAAGAAGTTCGAAAAGTTCATTGGGCTTTACCCTGTCAAGGTGTTTTGTGCCAGTTTGATTTCAGTTGTGCTTTTGGTGTTTCTGGTAGGCGTTGCCTCCACTCAAAGAGGTCTAAATCGGCACGTTGCAAAAGAGAAAGGGGGAGATGTAGTCCTTCACTAACAATTTGCTTTTGCAAAGTCATCATCAAATATTCAGCCAGCATGAAGTGGTGCGTTACGTCCTCACATCAGCAAAGGACTCTTTGACCCCTTTCCCCCTCCTGAATACAAACTAGAGAGTATGGAACACCTGTTAGGCATTTATCGGATAGAATCTTTCCTTTGATTATTACTTATCCCCACCTGCTAGCCTGTGGAATTCCTATAATAAGTCCGGGGAAACCTATCCTATTTGTTACAACAGTACAGAATGGGGAAGCACTTAAGTGAATGTGACTGTTTATTCCATGTGCCTTTGTCCAATGCACCAACTGCTACTGCGTCCCTGTGGCGCCTCACACCTCATGCATATGCCTACTGGAGGAGTGTGTCCCTGTTATTGTGGATATTCAGGCTCTTTGTGGTATTTAATGGCACACACCTTACTATGAGACCCCTAACAGCACCTCCATCTTCTCAATTGTGGGGTGGAATGAACCAATCTGGGACAGTAATCACATCTCTTACTGAAAGACCCACCACTTTTTATGGAATTGCTTTCACCCTAAGAGCCCAGTGCGACCGTACTTTGCAGCTATGGACTAACTATACTTTCAGGGTTGTCAAAAAGGCAGGCCTGCTTCATATTGGGAAGCCCCCTTCATTATCTAAACTAAACCTGGATATTATTTTTGTCAGCAATGGCAAAGTGAATAACTTCATTGTTCTGAATGAAACAGGTAATTCGTGTGCTGTAGCTGATAGGGCAGTTTTCATAACTACTGTTCCCTGCCCAACTACTTGGGAATGGGGCTGGGGTTTCCCTACTCAACGTTCAGTTTGACCTGTATTCTGCGCGCATTGGAGAGGTGGTATGGCTTTGGGTAACTGTAAAGTCCCGCTTCTGGCTTACACATTTCTCAGTACCTTTTCCTAAGGAGGATCTGCAGCAATTATTAGCCATCCAAACTGAAACTATCTTATTTATGGTCTAACCCGCTTGGGCAAGGAGACCGTTTGGACTTAGCAGGAGGTAAGGATATGCTCTTAGAATTACATCTATCCCCTCAGCAAAACCGATATTCCCCCTCGACTCCCTAAACGGCAAAGAGGTTCGGGCTTGTTACATAGTAAAGGGCAAGTGTATGTATGGGGATTACTGACCTCCTAGAGATCATTACCAAGCAGGTAGATAACATCTGCAACTTTGACAATCACATGATAGAAGCCACTGCATGGCGAGATGATGTGGGCTGCTCTATCCACGAGTGTCCCACGAGAATAATATGGTGTGGGATTGTATAGCCCAGAGTGTCCCCCTGACAGTGGCATGGTGTGAGCTGATGTAGTCCAGAGTGTCCCCCTGACAGTAACGTGGTGTGGGCTAGTATAAGCCGGAGTGTCACTGTGTCACTGACTTGAATGGAGTGTCATTGAATCATAGAGTGATCGAGCATGGGAACTGACCCTTCGGCCCAAACGTGTCTGTGTTGACCATGCTGCCCACTCAACTAATTCCAATTGCCCACATTTGAACCATATCACTCTCAACCCTTCCCATCTATGTATCAATTCATTTGATTTACATGTTGCTATTGTACCTGCCTCAACCACTTTTTCTGGCAGCCCATTCCATTTCAAAAACATTCTCTGCATAATGAAGTTACCTCTCTGGTCCTTCTTAAATCTTTCCCCCTCACGTGAAAAAAAGGCCCTGTAGTTTTCAGTCTGTAATCTCTGGGAAAATGACTCGATGCATTCATCCTATCTATGGCCCGTGTAATATTATGCATCTCCATAATAACACCCCCTCATTCTCCTACATTCCAAGGAATGATATCCGAACCTGACCCACCTCTCCTTATAACGCTGGCCTATTAGTCCTGACAACATTCTTGTCAAACTTCTTTGCACTCGTTTCAGGTGAACAGGATGACCAAACCTGTACACAATGCTCGAAGTGTGGCCTCACCAACGACTTACAGAATGGTAGCATAATGTCCCAACTCCAATATTCAATGCTTTGATAGTTGAAGGCCGGCATGCTAAACGCCCTCTTTACCGCCCTTTCTACCCGTGACGCCTCTTCCCGTGAAATATGGACTTGTGATCCGAGGTCCCTCTGTTCCAAAACATTCCTCAGAATCTAACCATTTACTGTATAACCCCTATCTTTGTTTTACTTTCCAAAGTGTAACACCTCCGACTTATCTGTATTTAATTGCAGTTGCCAATCCTCAGCTCACTTCCCCATCAGATTAAAATCCCTCTATTATTTCTGATAATGTTCATCGCTATCAACGATACCTCCTAATGGTATCATCGATAAATGTAGTAAACTTCTTGGGAGTACTTGGAGTATGTTGTGAAGTTTTGGGCCCCTTATCTCAGAAGAGATATACTGGCCTTGGAATGTGCTCAGAGGAGTTTCACGAGAATGGTCCCAGGAATGAAAAGCTTGACATATGAGTAAACTTTGAGGACTCTGGATCTTTACTTAATGGATTTTAAAAGGATGAGAGGAGATCTAATTGAAATATACTGAATAGTCTGGACAGAATAGATGTTGTGAAGATATTTCCATTGGTAAAATAGACTAGTACCCGAGGGCACAGCCTTAATGTAAATGGAACAGCTTTTAGAACGGAGATAAAGAGAAACTTCTTCAGCCAGAGAGTGGGGAATCCATGGAATTCAGTGCCACAGAAGGCTGTGGAGGCCAGGTTACTGAGTATATATAAGACTGAGATGGACAGGTTCTTGATTGTCAAGGGGATCAAGGGTTATGGCGAGAAAGCAGAAGAATGGTGTTAAGAAACTTATGAACCATGACTGAATAGTGGAGCAGACTCGATGGGCTGAATATTTCAATTTCTGTTCCTATGTCTAATGGCCCTCATCATGCATTGTATATTCACATGCAGAACATTTATGTAAGTAACAAATAACAAAGGTCTCAGCACTGACACCTGTGGCACTAATTATAGACCTCCAGTCTGAGAAACAAACTTCAACCATCACCCTCTGCTTCTTACAATTGAGCCAATTTTGAATCCAATTATCTAGATCTCTCTGGATCGCATGTCACCTAAACTCACTGACTAACCTGCCGTATGGGACCTTGTCAATGGTCTTACTAAAGTCCATATATAGATAATCCATTGTCCTTCCCATATGTATTCTCGCGGTTATCTCTTTGAAACAATTTAAAAGATTTGTCAGACATGATTTCCCGCACACTAATCCATGCTGACTATTTCTAATCAGACCTTGAATTTCCAAATGTTAGTTCATCCTGTCTCTCATTATCATCTCCAACAACTTGCCTAACACTGATGTTCCACTCACTGACTAAGAGCTCCCTGGTTTGTCTTTGCTACTTTTCTTAAACAATGGAACCACTCCAGTGGCAAACGATGAAGCAAAAATCTGTGCAAGGGCCTGTGCAATTTCTTCCCTAGCCTCCCATAACATCCGACGATGGACATATTCTTGCCCAGGGGATTTATTCACCTTATTGTGCTTTAAGGTAGAAAATGCATCCACTCCAGTAATATGCATGCAGATCAAAACATTCCAACTTGTTTTCCTTATTTCCTTAGTATGCATCATTTGCTCCTGATTAAACATGGAGGAGAAATATTCATTAAACAATATCCCACCCCCCCCCCCACCACACACACACACACACACACACACACACACACACACACACACACACACACACACACACACACACACACACACACACACACACACACACACACACACACACACAAGGACAGCCATGCTCATCAGTAAGGGGACCTATTCTTTCCTGAATCATGCTTCTACTCTTAATATGACTAGAGAACCTCTTGGGATTATTTTTCACCTTTTCTGAGCGATCCATGTCATGTCATTTTTTCAGGCTTCAGATTCCCCTCTTAAGGGTGCTTCTACACTTTGTGTAGTCATCTAAGGATTGACTTAAGCCCGATATCTTAAACCCAACGTATGCCTTCTTTAATGTCCTTACCAGATCCTCAATATCCCTCTTCATCCAAGGATCAGGATCCCCCTCAACCACTGTCTATCTAATGAAAATAATTCTTATTTGTTCAATCTTTCTTCATGGCTGGCACCCTACATACCAGGCAACATCCTGGTGAACCTCCTCTGCACTCTCTCCAAAGCATCCACATCGTTTTGCTAGTGTGGCGACCAGACTGTATGCAGTATTCCAAATGTGGCTGAACTAAAGTGTTATACAACTGAAACACGACCTGCAAACTCTTATATTCAATACCCGATCCAATGAAGGAAACCATGCCGTACACCTTCTTCATCACTCTACTGATCTGCCTTGCCACCTTCAGGGAACAATGGACCTGAACACCTAGACGTCTCTGTACATCAATTTTCCCCAATACTTTACTATTTACTGTATAGTTTGCTCTTGGATTGGATCATACAAAATTCATCGCCTCACATTTGTCCAAATTGAACTCCATCTGTCATTTCTCTGCCCATCTCCCCAATCTATCTATATCTGCTGTATTCTCGAACAGTCCCCTTCACTGTCTGCTCCTCCACCAATCTTAGTGTCATCTGAAAACTTGCTAATGAAACAAGCGACACCTTCCTCCAAATCATTTATGTCTACCACAAAAACCAATGTCGCAGCAAGGGCCCCTGTGGGACACTGCTGGTCACAGATCTCCATTTAGAGAACCTCCCTTCCATTATTAATCTCTGTCTCCTGTTTCCTAACCAGCTTTCTATCCATTTGGCTAGAACACGCATGCAACTTCACCTTCTTCTTCAACTTACCATGGGGAAATTTATCGAAAGCCTTACTAAAGTCATTCTGTATGACATCTATATCCCTTCCCTCATCAATCAACATTGTCACCTCTTCAAACAATTCTATTAAGTTTGTAAGCCATACCATACCTTCAGAAAACCATGCTACCTAGCACGGAGAAGTCATTGTATTCTGAATGGGTATATATCCTATCCCTCAGTATCTTCTCCAGTTGCTTCCCTACCACTGACGTCAGGATCACAGGTCTGTAATTTTCTGGATTATTCCTTAAACAAGGAGACACCATTAGCAATTGTCCATTCCCCAGGGACCCCCCGCGTGTTCAAGGACGCTGCAACAAAATCCATGAAAGCCTCAGCTATTTCCTCTCTCACTTCCCTCAGTAACCTTGGGAAGATCCCATCCAGACCTGGGGACTTGTCTTTCTTGATGTCTTTTGGAAAACACACCACTTCCTCCCTCCTTATGCAGACTTGACAAAGAGTAATCAAAGATCTATCCCAAACCTCAACATCCACCCAGCCCCTCTCCTTGGTGAATATCGATGCAAAGTACTCATTAAGAATCTCTCCCGATTTCTCTTCCTCCAAGCATATCTTTCCTGTTTTGTCCATGAGTGGGCCCTTTCTCTAGCTACCCTCTTTCGCGTTTTATGTGACCAAAATGCTTTAAGGTTTTCCTTAATCCTGCTGGCTAAGGATATCTCATGACCCATTTTCGACCTCTTAATTCCTCACTTCAGATTGGTCCTACATTCACAATATTCTTCCTAGGCCTCCTATATCTTCGTTCACCTTGATATTATGTACTCATTCTTTTTCCTTTTAGTTAGTGTCACAATATCACTTGTCATCCATGGTTTCCTAACCTTGCCATTTCTATCCATAATTTTCTCAGGAACATATCTCTCCTGAACACTAATTAACCTCTCCTCAAAAGCGTTCCACCTATCATTTGCGGATTTCCCTTCAAACAGCTGGTCCTAATCCTCGTTCCCCAGCTCTAGCCGAATTTTGCTATCGTTGGCATTCCACCAGTTTAGCACTCTTCATTTAGGACCACTCTCATCTTTCTCCATGACTATTGTAAAACTAAAGGAATTGTGATCATTATTCCCAAAGTAATCCCCCACTGTAACTTCCACCACCTGGGCGGGCTCAGTTCCCAACACCAGGTCCGGCATGGTCGCTTCCCGAGTTGAACTGTTTCTACACTGCTCTAGAAAACGCTCCTGGATGGTCCTACAAATTCTGCTCCATCTAGACCTCTAATACTAAGTGAATACCAGTCAATTTTGGGAAAATTAAAATCTCCTATCACCACCATCCTCTTGCTCCCACATCTTTCTGTGATCTATCTACACATTTGTACCTTGATCGGTGTCGGGAGGCCTGTAGTCCAATCCCAGCATTGTTACTGCACCCTTTCTCTTTCTGAGCTCTGCCCATATTGCCTCACTGCTCGAATCTTCCATGGGGCACTCCGTCAGCACTGCTGTGATATCTTCGTTGACCAGTGATGTTTGTCATCCACCCCTTTTACCTTCTTCTCTACCCCACCTGAAGCATTAATGTCCTGGGATATTTAGTTGTCAATCACGCCATTCCCTCAACCAAGTTCAGTAACAACAATAACATTATATTCCCAGGTACTATTCCAAGCCCAACGTTCACCTGCCTTACGTTCTTGCATTAAAACGACAAGTCCCTCTGTGTTCACCCTCAGCTTCCTGCCTCCTCTTCCCCTCAGTCATGCTGAATTCATTACCGAGTTACTTAGGCTTTAGTTACTACCTCCTTTCTTTCCACTAAACAGATTTGTTACCCGATCCCCTGCCACATTAGTTTAAACCCTTCCCAACAGCGTTTGCAAATGCACTCCATCGAACATTGGCTCCAGTCCTACCCAGATGTAGACCGTCCAATTTGTAATAGTCTCACCTCCCCCAGAACCGGTCCCAATATCCCCAAAATCAGAACCCCTCCCTCCTGCACCATCTCTCAAGCCACACATGCTTCCTGATTATTCGATCATTCCTACACTGACGAGCACTTGACAATGGTAGCAAACCCCCGAGGTCCTACTTTGTTAAGTTGGTTCCTAACTCCCTAACCTTTTCTTGTAGGATCCTCATGCCGATGGCACATTATTGTGGGGAGAGATCTTTCAGGCACATAAAGTATCAGGGATGCTATTTTAGACTGATGAATGGACTCTGTAACTCCAAATAATAATGATCTTGTTCATGTTGATCATGTTTTTTGAATGTCCTGTGCATTGTAACCTGCACGCCTTACTATGTCCACATTTATTTTTCACCCTATGATCTTTGCGTCCTTGCTTACTGTCATCTGCCTGTACTGCTCATAAATAAATCTTTCACTGGCCTTAGGCACATGTGACAATAAATCAAATAAATTAATCATTTCTCACCCTAACAGTGTCCCTTTCAGAAATATGTGATCGTCGCTAATCCTCACGTTTCAGCGCAATCATCCGTCTTTGTCTCCTCGCACGACAGATTAAATACTCAGTTCCATCACTGTCTCCTCATGGAGTCATCATCTCATTGATTAGACTGCTAATACTTGCTTGAGTTGTGTCTGTATTAATGAGATCGTGCCTTATAAAGAAGATCACACCTCTACACAGTGCCCCAAATAATCTCTCATCAAGGCACTACAAATACGGGAAGACGGCTTTAGTTTTGCCCTTGAATCATATTACAATGAAGGGCAGCATAAAATATAAGATGTCAATATTTACGGCCTTGGATGTGCTATTTTTGGTGACTCATGATCAAGGACATTCAGGTCCTTTTGAAAAACAACACTTCTCAAACTTGTACTATTTAATCAATACAAAATGAGATGTATGCTGTTTATTTCTCATATCCAAATCATTTCTATGCCTTGCAAATTGTTGTGGTTCAAACACTGAAACTTGTGATATCCCATGAGTAACTGCCTTCAGTCCATAACAGTGCAAGAAGCATTGTATTGCTTCCACTGACCAATTCTCAATCCATGTGGTATATCCAGATCACCCCGTCTGCAACTTACCAATGTTCTCTAACTTCCTTTGCTCACTTGTTAGCAACAATGTAAAAAATGTATTCTGCAAATTCAAATACACCACTCGCACTCTTCTCTCTTGTGGATGTATCAACTAACACAAACTCCACAGGTTTCTCAACGATGATTTCCGGTTTCTAAGTCTAAGCTGACTGTACCAAGTCACATCATGATTTCCCAAACGTCGAGTTATAAAATTTCTCATAAAAGGTTCTAATATTTTCCTCAGACCTAACATCATGGTACCCATTTTTTTTTCGTTTCCCTCCCGCGCTGGTTTTAAATATTTAGAATTACAATAATCACTTTCCAGTCTGCAGGAACGATAAATTGCAGATTCTAAAGAAATTTGGAGGGTAATCAATACTTCTTTCTTGTCGTTACAACGTTTAAAAGACATTTGGATAAGTACATGAATAGGAAAGGTTTGTACGGATATGGGCCAAGCGCGGTCAGGTGGGATTAAGTTAGTTTGGAATTGGAATAGTCAGCATGGATTGGTTGGACCGAAGCGTCTGTTTCTGTCCTGTATGTCTCTATAACTCATTCACTAACTGCAATGCTACTTCTCTGAAAACTCAGATGAAACTCATTTGGTGCAGTAACTTGCCAACCTTCAATTCAATTAGTTTTTTAAAAAGTTCACTTTATTCATTCTAATCATGTTCTTATTTTTACCAGTCAATCTGTCCCATATTATTTCTAGAAGATTTTCCGGACCTTCCATTATGGAGACAGGACGAAGGTATTATCCTCAGCAGCAGGCAGAGATTGATTCCGTCACTGTGTGAATACATTGGAACACTGCAATTGGGAGATGCTGGACGTGACACCCACTCCTGCTCAGAAAGTTCTATAATCAAGACAGTTCAATGAAACTGTGGCTTCCTGGTCATTGATAGCATAGTCCTCTCCCTTGTTTGAGGTTACAGGTTATACTGAAAGTCATTTTAGAATCAAACTGTCTTCAATCTTTGCACCTCACATAGATCCAAGTCGAGGCAAGAAAAAGTTTGTGATCAAAATATATGTAACGAGAAGAGTTGTCCGAAGAGAATTGTAACTGGAAAGATGTGGATGATGGTTTATTCAGAAACAGTGTTGAGGCAGAAGTGAAGACTGGGGATATTGTGAAGGTGGGAGTGGGATTGGGCAGGTTTTGTGGTAGACGGAATATTGAGATATAAATCAGTTCAGGATAAAATGGGGTAATCGTGGTTATGAATACTTTAGTTTCTCCTCAGATGCTTGTAAGCGAGGGATATAAAATTCATGGTATAGAAATGGAAATTGTGATTGAAAGACAAGACAATATTTTGGATCTTTGCCAAATATACACTACAGAGAGAATGATGACATTCACAACGGGTTAGAGAATTAGTAAATGGGCAGAGTTCGACTCACCAGGAATACCAACATTAGCGAGAATGTGCTAGTAACCTGCCTGAATAGTCATCATTACACAGCTTCAATCAGGATGTTGTTACTGCACTGAAGTGTCCTCCACCACAACAACTTCCAATATAAAAACTGCTTCTGGGCACAACTGCCCCGAACATACACAAGAAATACGGATTTCCCTGGATTTTACTCTCACAGCTCTTACCAGTTAATTGTTTATTGTTTATATAAGGCAATTCTATAATCTGTTTGTAAAGATGCAAACATCTTATTGCACAATTTGTATGCATTTTCCTTTTGAGATGTTTTGTAGCCTTAGCGCAAAAGTAAGTGTTCTGTTTAAAATTGACCTGGTTATTGGGATTCAAGGGTCAGACACAGTACGTATTTTTCATGGGTTAATAAACAGAAAGGAACAGAAGACAGTGGCTGTGGAGACTGATGAGGAGTAAAGTGACATCCCCACCAGTCCCCAATGTCTTCTTGACAGACAGAATAAAATAAAATGCAGTGAAAGAAACATAATTTATTCGGAAGAAGGAATGGCAAGTGACAGTGTAAACAAAACAGAATCATTTCAAATAGAATGGCTGAACAGTCATTGGTGTGTGCTTGCGTATGTGTGTGTGTGTGTGTGTCTGTGTCTGTGCGTGTGTGCAGATAAATAAGATTATTCATATGTGTGCAACATATTCAGAATGAACAAGAGAGACATACTTAACAAACATGATGCATGTGATGTACAAAATTTATAAAATATTAATATGTTATTTACTCTTCAGCTGAGAGGTTTTGTTCCCCTTCTCTCAATGTACCGTCTGCCTCCTGCCCCTTCCTGGCATTCCCTGATCTAATGTTTCATTCTTATCGGATGGATGTTATAAATTCCTGCTTCTGGTGTTCCAACTTGTTTCAGTTAATCCATTTTCTACCAGGAAACATATGCTGGGTTCTGTCAATAGTTGGTGCCTGTCAGATGGAAGGAGATAAATGTTCTGGCATCAAATCCAGGATTTCAGCAGATTAATCTGTTGCACATATACTGCATAAAGGACCACTGCACACAGGAATTGTCAAACCAAATAGGGAAGCACATCTAATTCTATCAATCATGTAGACGTCTCTATTTTTACATCTTCACGTCTATATTCTTTCTCTCTGTCTTTGTCTTTCCATCAAGTTAATAAATCCTCGAATCGTTCTTCGTGTCCCATGTCTCAAACGTCCCTCTTTCAGTTAACATCTATTGCTCACTTTTGGATGAGATGACTTATAATTGAGTAATGTAACTAAAAAGACAGGAGGGTGGCGTTGGCCAGAGTTAGTTGAAAGGGGAGCTGAACACGGAAATATGGTGAAGCAGCAATGACAGGAGTTTCTGGAGATAATTCAGCAGCACGTTCATCCCAATTAAGAATAAAGATATTCAGCGGAAGACAAGGCAGCCGTGCGTGATAACGAACTCAGGGACAGCATAAAAGTAAAAGAAGATTTATGGGAATCTAGACGATTACAAAGCCTATAAATTCCAGCACGGATAACTAAGAACAGCAAATGGCAGCAGAGGGTGAAATATGATATTATGCTTCTTAATCATGTAAAAGAACATTGAAACAGATTTTTAGACATATAACAAGGAAGACAGGGAGTAAAGAACAAACAAAGGAATGTTGGAAAATAAAAATTGAATAGTTATGGGAAGCAATGGAATGGCTGAGGAATTGAATACATTGTAACAATCTTCACGGTGGAAGACACCAGCAAAATTTCAAAACTTCAAGACAGTCAGAGGGTAGAGGTGAGTATAGTGACCACCAGTAAGGAGAAGGAGCTGGGGAAGATGAAGTTGGATCAATCAGCGAGACCAGTTGGAGAACACCCCGTCGTTCTAAAGAGATGCCGAAGGTGATTGTGGAGGCATTGCTGGTGAGCTTTCTGGAAATTTTGGAGAGCGGGAGGACTGGCAAATGTAAGGAGAGAGGGACACAGAAGACAGGAAATTACAAATGGCCAGCCAAGTTGAAACTGTTGTATAAAAGCTTTTAATGGATCCTTACGTTTATGAATAGATGTGTGGAGTATAAGAACAAGGAAGTTCTGAAATACATTGGACATGGTGTCATTAAGCTTCAACATAACAAGAGTTCCATTTACAATGCTATTGCGAACAGCAGACTTGAAAGTACGGTGAAAACAAAGGAAGTCATTTCGAAGCAGACAGGAGCATTCGTGACAAAGAGACTGTTTCCTTGACCCTGTAGTGAGAATGTTGAGATAAGCTTGTCAGTAAACAGCTAAAATAAAATGAAATGTATAAAATGCACAACAAAATATGTTGCTGCGGATATAGCAATACATATGAAGCTGAAAAAGCAGTGTAGGTCAGACAGCATCCCAGGAACAGGAAAGTCAACGTTTCAGGCTGAAAGCCTTCATCAGGACTGGGCCGGGGAAGGGGAGCCGGGAAGTAAATACAGGGAGGGGCGTGGGGCTGAAGGAAGCGTAGATGGGATGACGAAAAGGGATGCAAGTAGGGGGATAGTGTGATTGGTCAGTGGGAAGAGTACAGTGGATATGCGAATAGGAAGAGGGACAGCTTAGGTCAGGTCAGGGAAGGAGAACATGAAATAAGGCTGTGGATGGAGGGATTTGGAAGCCAGTGAAGTCAATATTGAGACCAGTGAACTGTAAGTTCTCAAGCTGAAAGATCAGGTTGTGAACCCTAGTTTCTATTTGGCCTCACTCTGACATTAGAGGAGGCCAAGGATGGACCTGTCGCTGGATGAGCAAGGGGGTGGTGAGGCAGTGTGAGCGAGTAATTGAAATGAATGGAAACTGGAATGTAGGGTTGGTTAAAGCGTGCAGAGAGCAGATGCTCCATGACTAGGTCCCTGAAACTCCCTTTGTTCTCCCTGATAGAGAGGAGACCACATCGGGAGTTGGAGACGTGCTTGGTGGGGCAGGATCAGGCTCTGTATGGAGCACCAGTGCTCTGAACACAACAACCAACCCAACTTTTCAGTTACCTTCCATTTTAATTCCCCCTCCAACTCATCTGGGGACATGCTCATCCTTAAGGAGAAAGTGAGGACTGCAGATGCTGCAGATCAGAGCTGAAAATGTGTTGCTGGAAAGGTGCAGCAGGTCAGGTAGCATCCAAGGAATAGGAGAGTCGGCATTTCGGGCATCAGCCCTCCTTCAGGAATTCCTGAAGAAGGGCTTATGCCCGAAACGTCGATTCTCCTGTTCCTTGGATGCTGCCTGACCTGCTGCACTTTTCCAGCAACACATTTTCAGCACATGCTCATCCTTAGCCTGTCCACTGTCAGAGGAACACCACCTGAGAGTTTACCTTTGATGCTGATAGCCCAATGGCCTGACTATCGACTGCACAAGCTTCAAAATCCCTTCACACGCAGCCTTATCCCATGTCCCTTCTTCCTGACCAGACCCATCTGTCCATCTTCTCACTCATATATCCGCTCTACCCTTTCACTGACCAATCACAGTAACCTCATACCTGCATGCATACACCACCATCATGCCAACCATTCGCCCTTCCATTTCCCATCACTCCATCTCTGGGCTCCTCTCCACCTCACCAGTCCTGACGAAAGGTCCAATATCAAAATATTGCCTTTTTGCTCCTCTGATTCTGTCTGGTCTTCTGTGTTTCTCCAGCTCCAAGTTTATTAACTCTGACCTCTCGCACCTGTAGTACTTACTCTCTCCAAGTTGTGGAACTATGTAGTCTACATATAAGAGGAAATACACTTGGACATTTGAAAAGATCGTTAACTTTTTCCTCATTTCTTAACAACCCAACACATACTTTCCAGAAGAAGCAGCATTTCACTTGTAATCTTTCAATCCAGTCTCCTGTCATTGCTGCTCACAATTCAGACTCCTTTAAATTGGGGAGACCAAACAGAGACTGCACTGAGCAACACTCCCATTCTGTGTGTAGGAAGATCCCTGACCGTCTCATTGTTTCCCATTTCAGTAACCTACCTTGCTGTCATGCTAACATTTCAGTCCTGGGCAGCTGCAATGTTCAAATGAAGCACAACCCAGGCTCGAGTAACACCTCACATTTCACTTTGATACGTTACAGCCTGTTGGAGTAGGTATTCCATTCCATAACTTCACAGCATGACGCCTTGATGGCTGTTCTCAAGTCTTTATATATTCCTTCTCTTGGTCTCCCAATGAACTTGCCTTGTTTATGAATCGTTTGTCTTGCACTCAATTAAGGAACCCAATGCCCCCCTTTCCAATCTAATGTATACTTATTTTACATTTGGTTCTCTTTTACCACAAACAAAAGTCCATTCGTCAGTGGCATTGCGCCTCCACACTGTTTCCCGTCACGCCTCCACTACCTCTGGCAAGGGATTAAAAAGCCCTTTTTCCAATCCTTTTCTGTTCTGAAGAAGCTTCACACTGGACTTGAAACGCTAACTCTGTTTCTCTGTCTCTGTAGATTCTGCAGATCTGCTGTGTTTCTCCAGAAATGAATAAAACACATTTTCAATTAAACAAATAACTGTTGATACCGGAAATCTGAAACCAGAACAAAAAAAGAATCTGTGAGCCTTGAAGAATGATCACTGGAACCAATGACTAACTCTACTTTCACTCCACAGATGCTGCCAGACCTGCTTAACGTCCCCAGCAATTTGTGTTTTTCAAAGATGAGCGTCAACATTGCTCAAACCCTCTGTCCAACCTGGAGCGCCATATACCAGGAAGTGCAAGATAACAAAAGATGCACAAATTCATTGGTTCTGAAACTATGTTAGGCTGGAATCACTGACACTACAGATCTCTTACTCTTAGGGAGAGAAACAGCGGGAGATGTATTCACTCTAAACACAGAAGGTCGCACATACTGGAAGGGAAAGGATTCAGATGAATATATTAAAGCGTGTTGACGAATGTGACAAACTGTAAGTGTGACACCATGGAGAATATAATGAGAATATAAAATTGGACGTGTACCACATCAGAAACCAGAGTAGGTCACTGAGTACATGGCTGATGGATGAATGGATCTCGGTGTGAACTGGGGGACAGGCAGCAGAACTGTATGAGAGATATTGCAGCTCACACCGTGTATTCCATGTGGTGCAATAAACCACAGCAACAACAGAAGCAGAATTATATAAAACTATAATCTAACTTTTGGCCCTGGGTAATCCCTCAGTCTACAATTACCATCAAGATGAACTATGGTTCAGTGACGCATGTGGGTAAACATGTCAGGGTCAGAACCATCTGCTCCTAAAACTGATGAGAACCCGTTAAAGCGACCACACTTGACTGGTTACATTCCAAACACCAGAACTGACATGTGATAGAGAGGACGCAATGATCCCAAGACGAACAGATCAGATCGAAGCTCAGCAGCCCTGCCACACCCAGTCATAAATGGATTAATCAACTCACTGCAGGACAGGGTCATACACATATCCCTATCCTAAATAATGGAACAGCCCTGCACATCAGGGAAATAGACAAGGATTCCTATCGACACCATACTCAGCCAGAAGTGTTGAGTTTATGATTCAACTCACCTTGTCAGGATACCCACAGAATCACAGATGACAGTTTTCAAACAATTTGATTCGCTCTATGTGACATGAAGAAACAACTGAACACAATAGGTACAACTTCGACAATGTACGACAAGCCGTGTCCCTGGAGAAGCTATTTATTTGCATTTCCAAGTCTGACATCTCTCTGACAATGTGGAAAATTATTATGAAAAGTCTATTAAGAGGAAAATAATTACAGTATGACCAATATGACCCCCTCAACTCCATTAAGACAGTCAAATGGGTGGGAGGGCTTTTTGACAGAGCTGTGAAGCAGCACAAAAATTACCTGCTCAGTTTGGTTTCCGATAGGTCCCCATGTGGAACTGATGCTATTGTGGAAATGTCACTGGATTACTAACCCAGACCAAACAAATGCTCTAGCAGCTGGTGGAAGTTAAAAGCAATTAATAAAATGTCGAGGTCTAAAATCTGGTGTCAGTAACAATGACCGTGAAGCCAATGTCGATTGTAACCACCAATTTGCTTCTCCAATGTACTTTCAGGAAGTGAATCTCCCGTGCTTTCTTGGTCTGGCCTAAAAGTGACTCTAGACACGCAGACATGTGATAAACAATGGTCTCTGAAACAGCCAAGTAAGACACTGAATTGTATTAAACTGCTCCGAGGTCTTAAAGGATAACCCGAACAGAACACCCGGCACCAGCCTCGATATCAGAAAAGGGAATGGGAAACACAGTCCTGTCGACCCTGCAGAGGCCTCCTTCCTAACATCTGAGAGCTTGTGACAAAATTTACAGAGCATTCCCACAGATTGCACAGAAACCTCAGGAAACGAGTATGTCATTCAACACAGTGAGCCTCCACATTCTCATCATGGCCGAGGATCTCCTCAATGCGTTTCTCCTACAGCAGACTGAGATATATTGCAATTGATTCGTTCAACCAAATGTTTGAGATGTTTACGAATAGCTAGGACCCAAGGACATATTCCTGAGATACCCCACAAGCCTTTGTCTCCAATAAAATGATCCTTTTATTCCAGTGTTTCTGGTCCAAGGGCTGCTTTGCTGGAGCTTGTGCACTCTTGCATGCTTCTTTTTTCTTATTTTCTCCCCCACTTTTCTCTCTGTATCTTACTGACTCAAGCTGGACCCAGGGTTTGAACCTCAAGCTAAGCGCAATGCGGAGGAGAGTGAGTCCTTACTTATTATTCCAGACCAACCACAGGACCTGGAATTGGCAGCTGCTACATCAGCAGATGCAACGTGGGTGAGATAGAGCCCAGCAGCAAACTGTGATTCCTGCAGATTAGAGACTTGTTGCTGATTGGGTCCTGCTGTTTGCTGATTGGTGGTGATGAAGCAGATAGTGGAAGGCCATCATGGTCACATCAATGATGTGGGTCTAGCAGTAAGAGACATGTCTCTGACGTTCGAACGGTCTGGAACAGGGGGCAACGAGCCGGTGATGGAGGAGTATCTGCCCAGTGGAAAAGATGGTACCTGAGGATCAGCATCTTCAATGTTACTGGGGTCTTGTGTAGATGGTGATGTAGCTGTCATGGAGGGATTTGCTTGCAGCGGTGGTCGATGGAGAGGAGCTGGCTCACAATGCATCAGCTTTCTTCAAGCTGTATCCTTTTTTATTCTATTTTCTTCAATTATTCAAAATGGCACCATTTTGTGGCAACAAGTGGACGCTTTTCGCTGTATTTTATTATATTTATCCTGTAAAATAAACCTGGTCATAAAATCAAAATAAAAAAACTTTTACTCACTCTTTCCTGCCAGCTGTCCCTTTCTGAAACCATGTCCAAATATTCGCCATAATTCCATAAGATTTGATTTTGCACACTGGGCTTGGGACTTCAGCAAAAATCTTTCTGAAAATCGCCCTCGTAATCTTACCCTTCCCAATTACCTCTCCCTCAGCCTTCTGTGCTCCAAAGTAAACAAGCCAAGCTTATCCAGCCTCTCTGCATGGCTGATATTCTCCATCCCAGGTTACAACCTGGTGAATCTCCTCTGCACCACTCCAATACAATTACATCATTCCTGTAATAAGGTTTCCAGAACTACACACAATATTCCATTTTGGCCTAACCATAGACTTTATAGCTCTGACAATGCACATGTTGACGAATGAAAGCTGCGCCTATGATTCCCGCTGCCTTCTTAACTAATCTATTAACCTCAGTCAAAAAGTGTGTTGCTGGAAAAGCACAACGGATCAGCCAGCATCCGAGAAGCAGGAAAGTCGATGTTTCGAGAATAAGCTCTTCATCAGGAATGTGACCGATCATTCCTGATGAAAAGCTTATATTCGAAACGTCGGCTGTCCTGCTCCTCGGATATTGCCCAACCGACTGCTTTTCCGGAACTACACTTCGTGATTCTAATCTGAAACATCTGCAGTCCTCACTTTTTCCCTAACTTGTTAACCTGTGCACTCACATTCAGGGATCTGTGGAGAAACACCTTCTGAGCTTCCTAGTGAGCTGCCATTCATTGTATCCTCCGATTTTTGGTTCCTTCTTCCAACGTACATCACCTCATATTTATCAGGGTTACTATCCATCTGACCATTCCATCTGCATCTTCCTGTAACATAAGGCCTTCCTCCTCACTGCCAACCACACGGCCAATCTTTGTGTCAAATACAAACTTAATTATCACACTCTCCCATCCCCCTACACATTCACATCTGGATCATTTATGAATGCTACAAATAATAAGGGACACAGCACTGATACCTGTTGTACACCAGGGGACAGTGGTCTCCAGTCACACAAATAGCCTTTTAACCTCCACACACTGTCTCCTGCCAATAAGACAATGTTTGATGTCACTCACGAAGTTACCCTTGATATCATGACTTTTAAAAAAAATCAGTTTCCCATATGGTCTTTGTCAAAGGCCTTACTGAAAAACCATATAAACAACAAGCTCAAAAATATACAATAACATTCATTTGGTATGACTTCCCTCTAATGATGTCATGCAGATTATCCTTAATTAAACCTAAATAGAGATCAATTTTCTCCTTTCCTATTTTCTCCAAAACTTACCCTAATACTGATATAATACGTACTGGTTTATAGTTCTCCGTACTATTTCCACCATCCTTCCTGTAATGTGGGACCGCATTAGTTGTTCTCCAGTCATCTGGCATCTCCAACTTCCCTGTGGCCAGATTCGAATTAAAAATTTGTGTCAAGGCCTTTTGTCCCTTGTCTCTAACAGCAGCCTGTGATACAACTCAACCAGGCCTGGCAATCAGTCCAATTTTGTACCAGCCAAACCCTCGGATCTCTGCTCACATCTTATATCAGTCTGTTTAAGATCTTCCCAATCCATCTTCTTCAATTCTGTCCCTGCAATCTCCTTCTCCGAAGTAAAACAGATATAGAGCTCTCATGTAGAAATCGATCAATGTTCTCCAGCTTCACACACAGAGTGCTCCCTTGGTCTCTAATGGGCCCTAGTTGTCTTCTGGTTATTCTGTTCTGATTGCTGTACGTGGAGAACATCTTGGGATTCTCCCTAACCTTGCCTGGCAACACATCTCCCTGCCCCTGCGTCAGTCTGTCTCTCCATGTGTACGTTCTATGCTTCACTGCATTCTCCTTTCATTTTGGCAATCACTGGAGAACACAAACTGAGTTTCTCCATCAGTTAATCTTGCCTCTAGTAAGATAGGCAAAAAAGTAACTGTTTAGCTTCTCTGCAATTTCCTAGTTCTCTGCAAGAAATTATCTTTCGTGGATATTCACCATTCCACATGTGTCCTTGCCTTCACTTTCCCATCAAGTATCAAGAGAAGCGTTTGATCATCCTTATGCTTATTGTATGTTTGCATTCTATTTTAAGTTTCCTTATCAGTTCATTGGTCCTCAAATGTCTCTGACATATCCCCCACTCAACCATTACCACCGAGCCAGTAAAAACCAACCACCCAACTATTCTGATCCCATTTTTCAGCACTTGCCCTTTGGCATCACAGCTGGATAATGCCAGGACAGTGAGTATTCACCAACGTGATGTCCTATGCATGGGCACACTGTAACATTAATGTAGTGAGAGCTCCTTCAGTTCCTCTAGCTCTCCTCATCGACATGGGGACCCCACACAGGCATGTACATCATTGGAAATCCTGCTTTCTTGAGAAAACATGGATACATACGTCACCTCTCTGCTGAGAGAAAAAGCATTAATCTCATCCTCAGTATATATCCTCTGTCACCGAATGGTGACATTGATGTTGAGATGTTGGGAGATGATGAATGTGTCAACCACTCCAGCATGGGAAGTTCAGGATCATAGAAGCTGAATGAAACAGTGACCCTCACAGCCACTGGCAGCGCCATCCTCCCCCTGGTATGAAGCTGCAGTCGTATTGAAGGAGCCGACACCGCTTTATGACTAGCTCCTTGTTCAGTCAGGGACCCCTCACTCTCTGCTCCTGGGTTAAGTGGAGCTTGGGAAGTTGTTCCTGGAAAACCCGGTGTGGATCCAGCAGACCCCTTTCCCCAGACACACTCACTCCATGGTTTCAGAGCTTCCCCTCTCTACAGCCTCTGCTCCATTTGTTGTTCATGTTACAGACCCAGATGTAGTAACTAAGTCCCCAGGCTCCATCCAGAGTTGGGTCACCAAATCCCCAGGTCTCCCTGAATGTCTGAAGTAGCTCACAGCACAACGTCCAGCGCCTCCACTAACTTTGCAATAACAGGAGTCAGAAAGAATATCCTCAGCTACAAGTATTATGGACATGGTCGGACTCATAGAAGATAGAACATAGAACATAGAAAAATACAGCGCAGTAAAGGCCCTTCGGCCCTCGATGTTGCGCCGACAGAAGCCTACCTAACCTACACTAGCCCAACAACCTCCATATGTTTGTCCAATGCCCGCTTAAATGACCATAAAGAGGGAGAGTCCACCACTGCTACTGGCAGGGCATTCCATGAACTCACAACCCGCTGAGTAAAAATCTACCCCTAACATCTGTCCTATACCTACCACCCCTTAATTTAAAGCGGTGTCCCCTAGTAACAGCTGACTCCATACGTGGAAAAAGGTTCTCACTGTCAACCCTATCTAAACCCATAATCATCTTGTCCACCTCTATCAAATCTCCCCTAAACCTTCTTTTCTCCAATGAGAAAAGTCCCAAGTGCCTCAGCCTTTCCACATACTATCTTCCTACCATGCCAGGCAACATCCTGGCAAACCTCCTCTGCACTCGTTCCAATGCTCCACATCCTTCCTATAGTATGGCGAACAAAACTGCACAAAATACTCCAGATGAGGCCGCACCAGAGTCTTATACAACTGCAACATGACCTCAGGACTCCAGAACTCAATTCCTCTACCAATAAAGCCCAGTACGCCATATGCCTTCTTCACAGCACTATTTACCTGGGTGGCAACTTTCAAAGATCTGTGTACATGGACACCAAGATCCCTCTGATCATCCACACTACCAAGTAGTCTACCATTAGCCCAGTAATCCATTTTCTTGTTACTCCTACCAAAGTGAATGACTTCACACTTCGCTACATTGAATTCCATTTGCCACCTTACTGCCCAGCTCTGCAACTTATCTATATCCTGCTGTAACCTGCCACATCCTTCTTCGCTGTCCACAACTCCATCGACTTTCGTGTCATCCGCAAACTTGCTCACCCAGCCTTCAAGCCCCTCCTCCAGGTCTTTTATAAAAATGACAAACAGCAATGGTCCCAAAACAGATCCTTGTGGAACACCGCTAGTATCTGCGCTCCAAGATGAACCTATACCATCAACTACTACCCTCTGTCTCCTTCCAGCCAGCCAATTCCTAGTCCAAACCTCTAATGCACCCTCAATGCCATACCTCCGTAGTTTTTGCATTAGCCTGCCATGGGGGACCTTATCTAACGCCTTGCTAAAATCCATATACACCACATCACTGCTTTACCCTCGTTCACTTCCTTGGTCACCTTCTCAAGGAATTTAATAAGGTTTGTGAGGCATGACCTGCTCTTCACAAAACCATGCTGACTATCCTTGATCACATTATTCCTATCCAGATGTTCATAAATCCTATCCCTTACAATTCTCTCTAAGACTTTGCCCACAACGAAGTGAGATTCACTGGCCTATAGTTATTCGGGCTATCCCTGCCCCCCTTCTTGAACAAGGGGACCACATTCGCTATCCTCCAGTCTTCTGGCACTATTCCTGTAGACAACGACATAAAAATCAAGGACAATGGCTCCGGTATCTCCTCCCTAGCTTCCCAGAGGATCCTAGGATAAATGCCATCAGGCCCACGGGACTTATCTATTTTCATCCTTTCCATTATTCCACAGACCTCTTCCCTAAGTACCTCAAGGCCATCCATTCTAATCACTTGTGACTCAATATCCACATCAGCAACAGTGTCCTGTTCCTGAGTGAATACTGACGAAAAGTATTGATTTAGTGTCTCACCAATCTCCTCTGCCTCCACACACAACTTCCCACTACTACCCTTGACTGGACCGATACCTACCCTAGTCATTCTTTTATTCCTGACATACCTATAGAAAGCCTTTGGGTTTTCCCTAATCCTACCAAATAAGGACTTTTCATGTCCCCTTCTCGCTGCTCTTAGCTCTCTCTTTAGATCCTTCCTGGCTACCTTATAACTCTCAATCGCCCCAACTGAAACTTCACACCTTATCTTTACATAGGCCGCCCTCTTCCCTTTCACAAGGAATTCCAATTCCTTATTAAACCACGGCTCCCTCACAAGACCCTTTACTCCCTGCCTGACTGGTACATACTTACCAAAGACACCCATTAGCTGTTTCTTGAACAATCTCCTCATATCATTTGTGTTCTTTCCTTGAAGCCTATTTTTCCAATCCACGCATCCTAAGTCATGCCTCCCCGCATCATAATTTCCCTGCCCCCAGCTATAACTGTTGCCTTGCAGTGCACACTTATCCCTCTCCATCACTAGAGTAAAAGTCACCGAGTTGTGGTCACTGCCCCCGAAGTGCTCACCTACCTCCAAGTCTAACACCTGGCCTGGTTCATTACCTAGAACCAAATCCAGTATAGCCTCACCTCTTGTTGGTCTGTCTACATATTGTGTCAGGAAACCCTCCTGCACACATTGGACAAACACTGACCCATCTAACGAACTCGAGCTATAGCTTTCCCAGTCAATATCTGGGACTCTTTTGACTCCGTCAAAATATTTTAAGAAGGCAGCCTGGACCCTAATGTTTCCTTTATTACGACGTAGATGCGAACTATTTGTTCCAGATGTTGCAACTGTTCAACCCACTCAATGTTAAGCAAAATGCAATCCATTCAAACGCTCCAATTAAAACACAATCAAAGAGAAGAACAATTGGGGAGAGCTTCTCTACTGGAACAACTATGCAAACAATAGATACGGTGCCTTCTACTAATTAACTGCGCTAATACGGAACATCCCATTAACACACCCCCTGGCATAAAGATAAATTCAAACACAGAATCTTCTGTGCAGTTCTCCAATCCAAGGAAGAAGCAACTTTAAGAGAGTTTTCAGAGAGAATAGCAACTGGGATCATGTATTGAAACTTCCACCCTTCTGGAAGCCTAAGCAGATTTTGAATGCTGCAGCAAAAACAAAACGAGAAGACCTGGTCTGAGAGAGCTGGCCACTGCCCTACCATTGTTACCAACCTTTTAGTAAAGCCTAAAGGCCTTCTCAGTTATTTACTTAAGCTATTTTCAGGTGGCAGTTCGGCAGCTCTGCCGCTAAGACGTCTCCTAAAAAAAACAAGAGAAAATATCCTTTTTAACGTGACAGCACCGTCACAACGTTCCGTTTGAAAAAAGAAACACCAATATACAAAGAAGGCCTCCTTTTAAACTCTTTATTTTTCCTCTTTTTGTTGAGTACAATACATATATATTGCATTGACATTAAGCATGCAAACATTCACAACCCCATTCTATTTCAATCAGTTTACTTCTGCTACAGAACGTCTCAGTTTTTCTTCATTCTAGTCTCGACAACTTGGCAGCAAGTACGGTTTGTTGTCCTGTCATCTGTGTAAGTTGGAATTGAATGTAAGTTGGAAGGTTTTGTAGACTGGAAGTTTTTTTTTCCCTAAATTCCTCTAAAAATGTTCAGATGTTGTGATCAGTACAGAAATTTGTCTCAGACACGTTATAGGCAATGTAAATGCTGAAATGTTGTAACGCCAACACCAATCTCAAGGCCTCCTTCCCAGTTGTGAAATATTTCTTCTGAACCCTCCCCAGCTTAATAATATCAAGGACTATAATATCAAAGTGAATAGTCGAGGTATTTTCTAAGGGTATGGGGAGTCCAAAACTAGTGGACATAGTTTTAAGGTTAGAGGGGAAAAATTTAAAAGTGACGTAAGGGGCAGCTTTTTCACCCAGAGGGTGGTGTGCCAATGGAATGAGCGGGCAGGGTGACCAGACTGGATAGCGTGTTCCAGAAGAGGTTTCACCAATATCCTGTATAACCTCAACATGACGTCCGAATTCTGATACTCAAAGGTCTGACAAGTATGCTGAACATACTTTTGACCACACTATCTTTTTGAGATGCAAACTTTAAAGAATTATACCGGACGGCCTAGGTCACTGTCCTACAACAATGCCAAAGATCCTACTTTTAATTGTATAGGCCCTGCTCTTGTTTGATTTACGAAATCCAGTTCCTCGCATGAATACAATCTAAACACCATCTGCCATTCCTCAGCCCAGTGATATTACTACCTCCTCACCTTCCCTGTTTAATTTGAAAATTCCCTCCCCATCTCCAGGAGGCCTGCACACTCTGGCCTTGATTTTCACAAAGACCCTGAGCTTGGTTTACCTTGTGTGGTTAGGGGGATGACGGATTGATTGCAGACAAAGTCAGTGGGGAGCAGAGGCTGGACAGTAATCAGCGGCCTGGTATCATTTCATGGTTTTAGGAAGAGAGCAGTCACACACGTTTTTGGTGGGTAATGCTGGTTAGTGCTTTGGGGCCAGAAATTATGCTCTTTCTCCGTCTCTGGTGTTCAGTAATAAATATCTATTTGAGACCCTTCATTGTGCAGAGTGTGTCTGCAGGAATTCTTTCCCTAATATTGTAGACTACAGATAAAGCAATTAAAGGTGTCATAGTTAATTTTGATGGCATAGCACGTGCACTCAACATCCGACAGTTGAGACAAATGTCTTGCACTTGTTTAACAATACGAAGCGTTTTGTGTAGTTCAGCAATGCTAACCTGATTATAATAAATCCATACCGAGCTGAAAGCTGGCACTTAATATATGACCCAAAATCTGGGTGTGGTAGTGTAGTGCGTAGTGTCCCTGCCTCTGAGCCAGAGCTCTCGATTTGATTCCAGTTCCTGAACTTGTGTGGTAATGTTCCTATCTCTGGACTAAATGGTCTGAATTCAAGTTCTGCCTGTTGTAGACGTATGTCACAGCGTGTCAGAACAGACTGATGAACAAACACACAGGAGAATAATGTTACAGCTTTATGGGTATTGAAGAGGGGTGCTAGTGTCCTGCCTCCAGGCACAAAGGCCTTGGTGTAAAGCTACAGAAGTGTCTCAGGATGCATCTGAACAAAATGTTTAAAATGGTTTTAGAATTGTGACCTGATGGAGACAGATGAGGTGTCAGTATTGAATTTGAGAATTTAGGCCCTGGATGACTGAAAACACAGCCATTCGTGTTGATTGGAGTCACATTTCGTAGCATAAGAAGTTTATAAAATCGGAAGGTTCATGGATAGGGTGAGTAGTCAGAGTTTTCCCCCAGGTTAGGAGCGTCCAAAACCAGAGGGCATTGGTTGAAAGTGAGAGGGGAAAGATTTTGAAGAGGCCTAAGGGGCATCTTTTCATGCAGAGGGTGGTGTGCGTATGGAATGAGCGGCCACAGGAATGATGGAGGCTGGAAAAAACTACAGCATGTAAAAGGCATCTGGATGCTGACAGACCTGCCGAGGTTTTCCAACAATTTCTGTCTTTGTTACAAAATGCATTCATTTTAACACAGGTATTCTGAATACATTAAACATTTTATTTTTTAATGACGCAGAGATATCTAAACATATCTTCAAATCGACCGAGACCATTTTCTGCGAAGGGTATGGCTCTGTGTATGTTAATGGCAATGATGCACCTGCATGGAACAGGGAATGTGATTGAGACATAGTTTGGACAATGTACAAGGAGACCTCACATGGTCCAGTTTGGGAAAGGATGACATTACTGTGTGATTCAACTCAGAGAGGGAGAAAATATAATCTGCCCGAGAACGAACAGACTATTGAATTCTCTCTCCTTCATTGTTCTTCATCACAGCAATGCGTGCAAACGGTAAAAAAGCTCCACAGTCATCGTTACCATTCTTATTTTTGTAGAATTCCTGAAGTGTGAAAACAGGCCCTTCATCCCAACAAGTCTATACAACTTTCCAAAGAGTAACTTCCGCAGACCCGTTCCCTTACTTTTACCC
The DNA here is from genome assembly GCF_047496795.1 of Chiloscyllium punctatum. Classification (NCBI taxonomy): domain Eukaryota; kingdom Metazoa; phylum Chordata; class Chondrichthyes; order Orectolobiformes; family Hemiscylliidae; genus Chiloscyllium; species Chiloscyllium punctatum. Next base: position 70,954,121 of record NC_092772.1, on the reverse strand, counting down.
CTGACTAATGCGCCTAACCTAGAAATTCCTGAACACTATGGACAATTTAGCATGAACACTCCACCTAACCTGCACAGCTTTGGACTGTGGGAGGAAACTGGAGCATTCATTAGAAGCTCACACAGACAAGGGGAGAATATGAAAACCCCACACAGAGAGTCACCCGACGCTGCAATCGAACGCAAGCCCCTGGTGCTCTGAGCCACTGTGCTACCCTTTGGGCAATCCTGACCAGAATTCATTGCAATCTCCTCACTGCCGAATGCAAAGGGAATTCAGCGAAATCCGACTGCTCCAGGATGAAATCCCATTATTCGCAGTTTGTGTGAGCAGAATATCTTCAGAAGCAGAATAACATTTGGGTCAATCTCTCAATTTTTCCTTTCGTCATGAGGTGGACTAATATGTCGACAACGTTCTTTCAACTTGAACTTGCAGAGCTTTTGTTTATCGGTTGTGTGTGTGTGTGCGTGTGTGTGTGTGTGTGTGTGTTTGCACGCGCACACGTGCGCCAGTGTTTTTAGAAAGGGAGATATCGATTCTTTATTTGCAATATCCAAACAGATTGCCATTCATCTTTCCCTCGTAGTTTGAGTAACATTGCTCTTGATCATAAACGTGCTATTTTAGCAGATTAAAGAAACTAGCCTGACGTGTTCATAAAACTGACACTGACCCAGTCTGAGACTGATATCACCAACCTGGTTACATTTAACATTTGTTGCGAGCAGTGGAGGAGAGGGACGAGAAAGGAAACAGTGACCCAAAAAGTAGGGGAACTATAGACCAGTGAGCCTGATGTCAGTGGTGAATAGGTTGTTGGTGGGGATTCTGAGGGATGGGATTGATATACGTTTGGGAAGCCAAGGGCTGATCAGGGTAGACAACGTGGCTTTCTGCATGGAGAATCATGTCTTATTAATTTGATTGAGTTTTTTGAAGAGGTGACAAAGAAGATTGATGAAGGCAGTTTGGTAGACATTGTCTATATGGACCTCAGCAAGGTGTTCGTAACATTTCGATTGGGAGACAGATTAGTACGTTTCGGTCACATGGGATACAGGGGAAGCTAGTTACAATTGGCTTGAAGGAAGAGGGATATTTTTCAGACTTGAGGCTTGTGAGCAGCTGTGTACTGTAAGAATCAGTACTGAGTTCACTGCATTTCATCATTTATGTAAAGGATTTGGATGTGAATATCGGGGCCATAGTTAGTAAATTTACAGATTACATCAGAAAGGTGGTGTAGTAGATTACCTAAGAGGACAACGAGGCCACAGTTAGATGGGACAAAGGGGCAAGGACTGACAGATGAAGTTTAAATTAGATAAATTTCATTTTGGGAAGGCAAATTAGGGCAGAAGTTATGCACTTAATGGTAAAGTCCCGGGGAGTGTTGTGAAACAAAGGGACTAGGGCTGCAGGTACATTGTTCCTTGAAAGTGGAGTCGCAGGTAGACAAACTGGTGCAGAACACATTTGGCACATTTGCCTTAATCAGTCAGAGCATTGAGTATAGGAGTTGTGGTGGCATGTTGCATCTGTACAGGATGTTGGTGAGGCTATTTTAAGAATACTGTGTACAATTCGATTGTCTGCAGAAAAGATTTACACAGATGTTCCAGAACTGAAGTTTTGAGCTTCAGTGAGTGGTTGATTTGGTTGAGGTGCTTTCTCCTCAGAGGCTGAGGGGTGACATAATAGAGGTTTATAAAATTATCAGGGGTATGGATATTCTGAATCGCCATGTTCTGATCCCAGGATAGGGCAGTCCAGAACAAAAGGACATAGGTTGAAGGCGAGAGGGCGAATGATTTAGAAGGGACCTGAAGTTAAACGTTTCACACAGAGAGTATTGTGTGTACAGAAAGTGCTGTCAGAGGAAGTGGTCAAAGGGGGTTCAATCACACATTTAAAAAGGGTCTGATAAAGGAGGAATATTGGCCAAATGCTGGCAAATGGGACTAAATCAGATTTGATAACTGATCGGAGTGAACAGATTGGATTAACGGGTCTGTTTCCTTTCTGCATGACTCTCTGATTCTATAAGAGGGAAGATAAAAAATTCTGAAAGGAACTTTCACGATGGAATTCTCTTCACTGGAAGTTTTTATTGTGCTTCTATGTTCTCATGGGCTCAAGGCTGCGTTAGTTAATTATTTGACAGGCAAGTGAGGCACAGATATTTGGACACAGAAAGGAAAGTGGTGCTGAGACCATAACTTGATCAACCACAATTTTAGTGTCTGGAGGAGAAGGCTCAAAGTATCTAATGGCTCGCTCCTGCTCCTCAGTCCCATGTCTCTGTGTTCCATTCAGCCCCTCAAACCTGCTAGGCAGGAGCAGGTGGAGGCTACTTACAACTATAACCTGGTGCATCAGTCCTTCAAGGCTGTCACCACGCTTTGAAGTGATTTTGGAAATGTAATTGGAAAACCCAGGTTGGGTATGAAAGAGGCCCGTCATCTCTCTTTATAGAGCTTCCCGTCTCTGAAACTTGTGTTTCATTTGTTGATCATGTTGTAGACCCAGATTCGTTGTGAATGCAGACCCAATACCTCACCCAGTGATGGCTCACAGAATCCTCTGGCCTCCTGACTGCAATATGCAGTAATTGCACATGCATGAAAATTACACCCACTAACATTCCAATTACATAATGTGAGAACATCAGAAACAGGAGCAGGGCGTTCAGTCCCCAAGCCTGCCTTGTCCTTCACTAAGATCGTGGTTGATTTGCTCTTGGTCGCAAATCCTCTTTCATACTCAATTCTTCATAGCCCTCAACTCTCCGACAGGTCAATATTCATCTACCTCCTCTTCAAATACTTTCAGTCATCTAAGTCCCCGAACACCCTTGAGGAGAAAAATCCTGACATTCAATCCCACCTGTTTGAAGAAAACACTTGCTGCTCCTCTATCATGGCTTATTAATATGAACAAAAGAGATTGACACAAGGGGTTAGGTAAAAATGACTGGCCCTGATATCAAGGCAGTGGTTGACTTCTGTTGATATCAAGGAGCTTAACAAAACTGGACTTAGTGGGAATCAGAGTAAACTCTCCAGTATTTGAAATCAAACATGGCACAAAGGAAGATGTTCATCATCTCAGTCCTGGGTCAGCATTGTGGGAGATCCTCAGGGTAGCTTCCTCTTCACATCAATGTCTCCCCACCCCCACCATCACCCTCCCCACCATAAGATCAGAAGTGGGGATGGTCACTGAAGATTCCACAATTTTCAGAATAATCTGACGCCCCCGTCAGGCCCTGAACTGGTCTGTTTCCATGTGCAGCAGGACACAAACTCTATTGAGGCTTGTGCTTTTAAAGAATCAATAACATTCATGTAAAAAGATTGCCTGAGACTGCACATTGCCACAGTAAAATAAAAGTTCATTCCGCACCTCAAGCTGGTTTCACAGGAATATGAGGAAGTCATTCGGCCCATTCACACTATTGGAGAAGGACAGGGACAGCCCTTTCAGTGCCTCCAGCCTATTACTCATGAAGAGATGGAGTCTAGTGTGATGGACCACACAAAAGCTCCTCAACAATATTTGAAGGCGTCGCCGAGACTCTAACGTTATCTTATTTTAAAGAAAATGTAAACTGTCCGTTCCAGATACAGTGTGACTGGTCAAACTACTCGGTGTGATGCAAAATGCCATTTACTTAAACACGAAAGATGAAATAAAACCAAAGAAAGAGGAAATTAGAATAACGTAATTCTACTGGACAAATTAACAGAATAACAGATCTAGGAACTATTACTAATTCAAGTTTATGAGAAGATTTGTAGCTCGGGTGCTCGTTGTTGTGGTTCTGTTCGCCGAACTGGGAATTTGTGTTGAATACGTTTCATCCCCTGTCTCGGTGACACCCTCAGTGCTTGGGAGCCTCCTGTGAAGCGCTTCTGTGATCTTTCCTCCAGCATTTATAGTGGTTTGTATCTGCTGCTTCCGGTTGTCAGTTCCAGCTGTCCGCTGCATTGGCCGGTATATGGGGTCCAGGTCGATGTGCTTATTGATTGAATCTGAGGATGTCACCTAGACAGGGGATGAAATGTCTGCAACAAAAAATCCCAGCTCGGCGAAAAGAACCACAAAAACTATTACTAATGAACTGTTCCAATATAGGAAAATCCTTTAAACACAGCCCTTGGCAAAAAGGAAAATTCAAACACAGAATGTCACAAATATCTCTCCAACCCAGAAATTAAAAACTGCATCAAGAGAAATGTCAGCAAGGGTAGCTGCCAGGAGAAAGTCACTGAAGCTTCCAACTCTGTGGAGACCCCAATAGTTTCTGATGTTACTGACAAAGCAAAACCCGGAGATCCTAATATGTGAGAGCTGATCACACTCATTCAAGCTGCATTAAAATAAACCCAAGGCCTCCCTAGCTGTTACTCAAGTGGTCTTAACTAACCAGCTTTGTAACGATCGTTCAATCTCTCGCTTAAAAGAAACCAGAACAAAATAACCTCTTAAAGCTGCAGCATCATCACACTTCTCAGCACATTGAGCCGTTAAACAGGAACCAGGGATAACCCAGTAAGGCCTTTGGCCCAGCCCAATAAGACTCGGAAGAAGTCATTCAGTCCCTTGAGTCACTTTCACAGGAACAGTAGGAGGCCAATCCCACCTCAATGCACTTACACAGAGGCAGAATGAGGTAATTGATACTGATTCCTGATGAATAGCTTCTGCCCGGAACGTCGATTCACCTGCTGTGCTTTTCCAGCAAACGTTTGTCTACTCTGATCTCCAGCAACCGCAGTCCTCGCTGTTTCCTAATTGATGCTCTAATATAATGACCAAGTGGGGCAGAGGCTGCACAGACAGACTGCTCCACGTTGTTCCTCATAGCTCCGTCGCTCATGAGACACACGTGGGACTTTAATGTAGTTTTCTAGTGGAGAGGAGGGAAGCCATATGTCTTGTTTGAAGTCACAAGAAGGCAATAATCATCTCTGACAAGACAGCCTGGTGTTCTCTATGGAGGGAGGAAGCTGGTGGGAATGGCTACCTGTTTCAGATGGAAGGTATTGTGGCTGCTGTTGCGAATTGTGAGCAACCTGACATTCAGTACGGGTTCACACACCGACAGCCCAATAACATGGGGCGAGTTAATTTAGGCATATAAACTATTAGGAAGGTCACGTTAGACTGATGAATGGACTATCTAAGATCAAATAATGCTGATCTTGTTCATGTTGACCTTGTCTAGTGCATGTCCTGTTCAGTGTAACCTGTATGTCTTACTCTGTCCAAGTATATTTCCACCCTATGATCTTTCTGGCCATGCTTACGATGATCTGTCTCCACTGCTCATAAATAAAGTGTTTCCCTGTCCTGAGGTACATGTGGCAATAAATCAAACCAATAAATCCTGGGTAAAGTATGGAATTTCTCACTCTATCAATGTGACTTTTGGAAATAAATTATCGCTGCCACTCCTCGTGTTTAACGTCACCATTTCTTCTTCTCTCAAAGTTCTACTAATTAAACAATCAGCTTCTTCACTCTATCCTCGTGATACCATCACGCATGTCTATGGTAAGGAGATCATTCGTTACAAAGGAGATCAAATCTGTAGAGAGTGTCCCAACCACTGTCTCAGCAAGGAACGACAACAGCAGGAAGATGGCATTACTTACGAACTTGAATCATCTTACAATGAAGGACAGCCTACCATTGACTGCACCCATTACTTACACAGGGTTTGATTTGGAGCAGTCAGCATCGACTTGTGAGTGGGAGATCATGCTTCCCAAATTTGTTAGAGTTCGTTGATGAAGTGACCAAGAAGGTTGATGAGGGCCGAACGGTAAACGTAGTCTCTATGGGTTTCAGTGAGGCCTTTGATATGTTTCCACATGTTCTGGAAGGTTCCATCACGTGGAATGCTGGGGGAACTGGCCAATTGAGTACACAGTTGGCTTGATGGTAAGCAGGGGGTTTAATGGAAGAATGCTTGTCAGACTGGAGACTGGGTCCATTGCTGTTTATCATCTATGAATTGGTTGACAATGTACAAGGCATGATTAGTCAGTTTGCAGATGACACTAATATAATTGGTAGTGTGATCAGTGAGGACGTTTATCAGAAATTGCAGCAGGACCTTAATCAGGTAGGGAAGTGGGCAGACAAATGGCAAATAGAATTTAATATAGATGCATGATGTCTTGCATTTTGGAAACTGAACTCAAGGTAGCAGGTTCATGGTGAATGGGAGGACCTTAAGTGGTGTAGAGGGCAGAGAGACCTTGGCGTTCAGGTGCACGGTTCTCTGAGAGTGGAGTTACAGGTAGACAAGGCAGTGAAGAAGGCATTTGACACACTGACCTTCAACAGGCCGGATATTGAGTATGGAAGTTGGGAATTTATGCTGCAGTTATACAGAACTTTGGTAAGGCCGCACTTGGAGCATTCTGTTCAGTTTTTGTCACGTTGTATTAGGGAGCGTTTAATGAAATTAGAAAGCGTGCAGAAGAAATTAACATGGATGTTGCCAGGACCCAATGGTCTGAGTTATAGGGAGACGTTGGACAAGCGAGGACCTTTTCTATAGAGTGTAGGAGACTGAGGGGGGACCTTATAAAGCTGTATAGGATCATGAGGGGTATGGATAGGGCGACTGCTCTCAGTCTTTTTCCAAGGTTTAGAGAATTGAGGATTAGATGGGATCAGTTTACATTGAGAAAGGAAGGAATAAAAGGGAATCTGAGGGACCACTTCTTTACACAGAAGGCTGGTACATGGATGAGCTGCCAGCAGATGAAGTTGAGGGTGGTATATTAACAACATTTTAAAAGCATTTGGATAAATATGTGGATGGGAAAGGACGAGAAGGATATGGGCCAAATGCAGAGAAATGGGGTTAGCTTGGATGGACATTTCCAAGGTGGAATCAAACCTCTCTGTTAATTCAAACCAAACACCCAGAAAAGCTGGCCTCACCTCGTAATCTGTTAAAATATGAGTGACACAGATCTCCTACATTCCACTATTTAAACAAACATTCAAAAATTAGTTTGTTAACGTCAAGAGTGAACACTAAATAACAGCTGTTCAAAAATACAAGACCATCTTTTCTGAGCTACTTGCTATCTGTTTCCAACTCCATAAAAATATGCTGTTCTACCAACCCACATATTAAACCTTGCAATCTCAAGACCATACAGTCTCTATCTTCCCCGCTGTGTTCTCTCTTCCAGCCGCTGATCTCCCCGGGTCACGTTTTGTTTTACTGCAAGTAGGTTTGACATGAACATGTATCTTTGATAGAGAGTGCTTTTGAGAGGGACATTTAGCACTCCTGCTCTGCAGCAGTTACTCTGCTGTTGGATGGCAGTGGCTCTTCCCCTAGTGTTTAAAATGCTGGGTTTATATCCTCCCCATGGTACAATAATTCTCATAATTTGATTGTTTTCCAGGTGTCGGAACAATAATATTCAAATTCAGTTGGCTTCTGGTATCCTGAGCATTATTTTAACTACTAATACGTCATCCCCACCTGCTTCACACTACGCTGTTTCAGAGTTTTTATCTGCCACCTGCTTGACTCAATGCTGTGCCCTCTTCAGGTGCTGTTGAGCTAACTCACCTACTCCATCTAATCTCTCCCTCACCTCACATACATAGTCCAAGCGTGAAATATCCGACTTTGGTCCTGTCAATTTAGACTTAATTCAATTCAAAGGATTTCACTTCATGTACGAACATTAACTCAAAGGAAGTAAACTGAGTAGATTTATTTCGGGCATCTTCGATGATAAGCAATTTAATGTGACACCTTTGTCCCAATCATTTGGCCAATACTGACAGTACGTTGTTGACATGGTCTTCAGCGTATGATGCTAACTTTCCAATGCTCCATGGGATTCAGGATGGGACGCCCCTGATTTGAAGTGCTGTATGCCTAAGCTATCCATGACTTCCTAAAACAGCTGAGCAGTAAAATGAGACCCTTGGTCTAACTGAATCTCTATGCGGAGCCCACAGCGAGTAAAACAAGCTACCAACTCCTGCACTTCCCTTTTTGCCTTAACACTCCATAATGGAATTGCCTCTGGAAATCTGATAGACACATCCATTATGCTCAGCAAATATTGGTTTCTTTTATTTTTATTTTAGAAAGGGGAGCTACACAATTAATCACAACCCACATGAAAGGGTCTTCGAATGCAGGAATTTGCAACAAAGGTGCTGGTTTTATTACTGCCTGTGACTTATCTACCATTTGGCATGTGTTACATGTACAACAAAAAATAACCACGTCCTTGTGCATTGCGGGCCAGTAGAATTGGTTATGTACTTTAGCCTGAGTTTTCCGTAAACTTAGGTGACCACCTGCAGTTAGTTGATGTGCTACCCGTAACACGGTATGCTACCAATAACACAATCTGATGCACTTCGGCCCATTTCCCTTCTGTACTAACCTACCGTTTTTCTCCGCGTTCAGGTTTTTCCTGCACCGTTACATCAAACAGGGGGTCAGTTCACTGAGCATCAACTCTTTTGTCTTTTTTTTCGTTTGTCCTTTCTGCTGTTAACTTATGACAGTGGGATCTTGTTACTACACAGTCTGGAAAATTCCTGGGTATATTTGCTTTAACTCCTCAGTCCCCTAGTTTTAATTTGACTTCTCCACCACAAGGGATGACTCTCCCACCTTGGATCCTATAGATACCATCTATCAACCTCTCAGAAAACGAACAGGAAATGACATCACCATAAACCCCAGGAACCCCATCCAGGACAAACATATAAATAGAAAGCAGGAGACAACAGCTTCGCTTCACTTGGAGGTCGCCACTGATGATGTTACCTCGCCAGGTAATGAAATGTCTAGATATCAATCCTACATCTTAGCGAGCAAACCTACACCCTAAACCTCAACCTGAGCTACAAATTTTCACAAACCGTGCATTTGCAATTTAAGTCTTTTCAACTCTACTGCAGTTGCCTGTTTCTCTGACACACCAAAGTGCTTGACCAACTCCATTACAATTTCAGCTTTCCTTTTGTCCCTGGTTGAACCCAATTCTAACCTACTTGCTAATTCTAAATATATTCCGTCTTCTGCTTTTCTAAACTTCTTTGGCAAATTTGGGAACCTCTTTAGTAATATTATAAGCCATTTCTCTCAGTTTTAATTGAACCGACCACAAGTTAACAGAATTCAATGAATTTTCTCACCGGTTTTATTTGAAGATTTAGGTCAATAAATGCCACGTGTTGGAATCTGCTGGGACCTTTTGTACCCCCAATCTGTTCAAGTCGGTCCAAATCCCATACGGCGATGCTCCAAACTGTTTTGACATCAATGTCGAACCCCTCTGTTAATTGAAACCACACACGCAGAAACGCTAATCTCACATCATAATCTTTTGAAAAGTGGGTGACAGAGAACTCCTAAATTCCACTAATTAATTAAAAACAACAATTTTTATGTATGCAAGTTAGCTTGCTGAACTTGAAGGTTTGTTTTCGGAAGTTTCATCACCATGACTAAGTGACATCATCAGTGAGGGTTTGCGCTGAAGCTCTGGTGGTATGTCCCGCCTCTCTATTTATAGGTCTTGGTTTCTTAAGGTGGGTGATGTCATTTCCAGTTCTCTTTATTACAAGATAAGATAGATAGGATATAAATTGATGTTTTTACTGATGGACCTCTGGTTACAATGCCATTTCTCTAAGAACGTCCTTGCGTGTTTTAGTATGTGTGTGTTGTTACAGTCGAAATGGGGCCCTTCTTTTTCTGTATTATGGAACATAGTGATAGTGGGTCGTGTCTTTCGGTGACCAGTTGGTGTTCATGTATCCTGGTAGCATGACAACAAGACCATTTCAATATCAGAAAAATGATTTTGTATACACTGTTTAATCAATGTGTGTGCAGATATTTTTCATGTGTGCACAACACATTCTAAATGAATAGCAGTTATCGAAAAATGATGCACATGATGTATAAAATAGAAGAAACATTACTTTGTGCTCATCTAATGTGATATGTTCCCCTTTTCTCAATGTTCCCTCCTTTTTCTGGAATTCTCTACACTATACTCTCATTCTTATCAGGATGTTTATTATAAATTCTTGCTTGTGGTATCGCAACGTATTTCAGTTAATCCATTTTCTACAGGGAATTCAATATATTGACCTGCAGAGTTCTTTCCAAAGCTAGTGTCTATCGTATTATCGGAGATTAAAATTCTGGCATCAGACCCAGCATTTGAACAGATTCCTCTGTTGTACATGTACTGTACAAAGGACTACAGCACACCGCAATTACCAAAACATTGAGGGATGTACATCTACTTCTTTAGATAATCAAGTTTTCTAATTTTTCACATTTCCTCGTCTATATCCTCTCTCTCATTCTCTCTTTGTATCTAGTTAAGAAATTTGCCAATTATTCTTTATGTCCCATCTCTCAAAAATTCTTCTTTCGTTTTATATCTATTGCTCTCTTTTTGAAGTAATGTGATTATAATTGAGCAATGTAACTACAAAGACACGAGGAAGGAGCTGGCCAAAGTAAATTGGAAGGGAAGCCGAGTAGGGAAGACCATGCAGCAGCAATGGCAGGAACTTATGCGGGATAATTCGGAGGGTATCAGAAACTCTCCCCAAAAAAGATGAAACGTACTCATGGGAGGATAAGCCAGCCATAAGGCATCAAAACAAAAGAGAAAACATACAATGTGGTGAAGATGATTGGGAATCCAAAGAGTTCCTTGGCTCTGAAAATACATAAGGCTGGTATCACTGACACTACAGGGCTCTTCATCATGGTCAGGGAGAGAACCAGAGGGAAACACATTCAATTTAAACACAGAAAATGGTATTACTCAAGGAAAACGATTCAGGTGAATTAAACAATTGAATTAAAATCAGTTTTTTTTTATGGATTGTGTCAGATTAGAAGCATGACCTCAGCTGAGTGAGACTTTGGAAATGAAAGTGTTACCACATCAGAAACCAGAGCTGGACACTGAGTACAGGGTTGATGGGTGAAAGAGTCTCGATGTGAACGAGGGGACAGACAACAGAGTTGCATTTCAGATATTGCAGCTCAAAACTGCGTATTCATGGAGTGCTGTAAACCACAATAGCAGGAGAAGCAGAACACCATTCAACCACCACCTGTCAAATTTTGACCAGGGATAATCTCCTTAGTCTGCCATTACAATCAACACGATCTATGTTTCAGCAATGACTGTGGGTGGACATGTCAGGGTCAGAACCATGTGAACCTAAACCTGATGCTAACCCATTAATGTTACTGCACCTGAGCAACAGATCTGATCGGAGCTTCGCAGTCCTGCCACATTCACTCATAAATGGTGATAGATGATTAAACAAATGACTGGAGGAAAGGGCTCAACAAACAACCCCATTGTAGATAATGGAACAGACCAACGCACCAGTGTAAAAGACAAAAATGTAGTATCTGCCTGATCCTCAGCCAGAAGTGTTGAATCGATGATCCACTTCACCATCGCCATGATGCCCGCAGAATCACAGATGCCAGTCTTTAATCAATTCTATTCGATGCACGTGAGATGAAGAAACATCTGAGCACAGTAGATACGACAAAGGCAATGGGCCCTGACCCCATTCCTGAAATAGGACTGAAGACTTGTGCTGCACAACAAGCTGTGTCCCTGGGAAGCTGTTTCATTCCAGCTCCAACTCTGACATCTCCTTGGCAATGTGGAAAATTACTCAGCTATGGCCAGTCCCCTCAGAGGAGAATAATTACAATCTGACCATTTACCACCCCCTCAGTCCCATTACGGCAGTCAAGTTAATGGGAGTTCTTTTTGACAGAGCTGTCAAGCAGCACAGAAAAAAACCTGATCAGTGTGGTTTCTGATAGGTCCCCATGTGGAGCTGGTGCTGTTGTGGAAACGTCACTGGATTACTAATGCTCTGGCAGCTGGTGGAAGTTCAAAACAATTAATAACATAGCTGACAAATTACTACTCCTTCAGTACAGTCACGATAGACAAATTGGTGGGAATTATTTTTGGCAGAGCTGTCAAGCCGCACAGAAATAACCTGCTCAGTGTGGTTTCTGATAGGTCCCCATGCGGAGATGGTGCTAATGTGGAGATGTCACTGGATTACTAATCCAGACCAGACAAATGCTCTGGCAGATTCTGGAAGTTAAAAATAATTAATAAAATATTAAGATGCAAAATCTGGTGTCAGTAACAGTGACCTTGAAGCCAATGTTGATTGTAAACATCGATCTCCTTCCCCAATGTACTTTCAGGAAGTGAATCTCCCGTGCTTTCCTGGTCTGGCCTAAAAGTGACTCCAGACGCACAGACATGTGATACACTCTTCAATGGTCTCTGAATCGGCCAAGCAAAACACTGTATTGTATCAAACTGTTCCGAGGTCTTAAAGGATAAAACCAGACAGAACACCCGACAGCAGCCTCGGTATTGGAAAAGGGAACGGTAAACAATCCTGTCGCCCCTGCAGAGACCTCCTTCCTAACATCTGAGAGTTTGTGACAATTTTCCCACAGACTACACAGAAACGCCGGTAAAGGAGGACGACAGTGAAGGAACGCTGATATATTTCCAAGTCAGGGTGGTGATTGGCTTGGAGGGGAACTTGAAGATGGTGGTGTTCCCATACAGCTGCTGCTCTTGTCCTTCTGGATAGACGTGGTCATGAGTTGGGAAGATGGTGCTGAGGATCTTTGGTGAATCATTTCAGTGCAACTTGTAGATAGTAAAAGTCTGCTGCTGAGCGTTGATGGTGGAGCATTGCGGATGAAACGACACTCAAACTCGTTGCTTTGTCCTGGATGGTATCAAGCTTCTTGATGTTGCTGGGGCTACAATCATCCAGGAAAATCGGGAGTACTCTATAACACCTCTGACTAATGCATTGTAGATGGTGGACAGACTTTTGGAAGTCAGGATGTGAGTTACTCGCCGCAGTATTCATAGCTTCTGACCTGCTCTTGCAGTTACTGTGGGCAAGTCCAGTGAGTTTCTGAGCAATGATTACCCCCCAGGATTTTGATACTGGGGGATTCAGTGATAGTAGCACCATTGAATGCCAAGGGGCAGTTTTTAGATTGGAGTTTAGTGGTGATGGTCAGAGTCTGGCATTTGTGTGGCGTCAATATTACGTGCCACTTGTCAGCCTGGATACTGTCCAGATATTGTCGCATGTGGACATGGATTACTTCAGTATCTGTGGAGCCACAAATGTTGCTGAACATTGTGCAATCATTGGCGAGCATCCCCACTTCTGACAATATAATCGATGCAAGCCATTGATGAAGCAGTCCTGAAGACGCTTGGGCCTAAACCACTGCCCGAGGAATTCCTACAGACTTGTCCTGGAGCTGAGTTGACTGACCTTCATCAGCCATGACCATCTTCCTACGTGTCAGATGTGATTCGTACCAGCGGGGAGTTTGACCCGGATACCCATTGATTGCAGTTTTGCTAAGGCCACTTGATGTCACACTTGGTCGAAGGCAGCTTTGATTTAAAGCCCCTGTCTCTCTCCCCCCACCTCTGGAATTCAGCTCTTTTGTCCATGTTTGAGATAATGAGGTCAGGAGGTGAGTGGCTGTGGTGGATTCAAACTGGCGTCATTGACCAGGTTATTGCTGAGCAGGTGCTGCTTGAAAGGACTGACACCTTCCATCACTTTACTAACGATTGCGGGTAGACTGATGGGTTGGTAATTGGCTTGATTGGATTTGTTCTGCTTTTTATGTATAGGAGATACTTGGGTATTTTTCCACACAATCAGGTAAATGTCATTGTTGCAACTGTATGGGAACTGCTTGGCTAGGGATGTGGCAAGTTCTCGAGCACAAGTTTTCAGCACTATAGCCAGAATGTAGTCAGGGTATGTATCCTTTGAAGTATCCAGTGTCTACAACCGTTTCTGGACATCGCGTGGACTAAATGGAATTGCTGATGACTGGTAACTGAATTACTGAGGAACACTGAAGGAGGCCAAGATGGATCATTCACTCAGCATTTCTGACTGAAGATTGTTGTGAATGCATCAACCTTATCTTTTGCACTGAAGTGCTGGGCTATTGTATCATTAAGGATGGGGATATTTGTGGAATATCCTCCTCCAATGACTTGTTTGATTGTCCCTGCCATTCCTCGACGAGATGTGAAAGAACTGCAGATCTTCGATCTGATCCGTTGCTTTTGGGATCACATAGCTCTCTCTATTACTGATTGCTTATGCTGTTTGGCGCACAAGTTGTCCTGTGTGGTAGTTTCGTCAGGCTGACACATCATTTTTAGGAATGCCTGGTGCTGCTCCTGCCATCCTGCACACTCCATTGAACCAGGGCTGATCCTCTGGCTTGATGGTAATTGTTGCAAGGGGGATGTGCCAGGCCATGAGGTTGTACAATTGATGACTCACAACACCTTATGGAAACCCAGAATTGAACTGCTAGATCTGTTCGAAGTCTGTCCTATTTAGTACGGTGACAGTGCCACCCAATATGATGGAGGCTATTCTCAATGTGAAGGGGTGACTTTGTCTCCATAATGACTATGCGGTGGTCACTCTTACAGATACTGTCATGGAGAGATACTTCTGCAACTGACAGATTAGTACTGATGACGTCAAATATGTCTCTTCCCTCTTGTTAATTCCTTCACCAACTGCGGCAGATCCTGTCTAGCAGTTATATCCTTTAGAACACCACCAGTTCAATCAGTAATGCTGCAGCTGAGCCCCACGTAGTGGTGGACATTGAAATCCCCCACCCAGAGCACAAATTTGTGTCCTTGCTACGCTCAGGGCTTCCTCCAAGTGTTGTTCAGCATGGAAGAGTACTGATTCATCAGTTAAGAGAGGTTGGTACATCGTAATCAGTAGGAGGTTTTCTTTCCCATAGGCAAACTAACACCATAAGACTTCATGGGATTCACTGTTGAGGACTCCCAGAGCAATTCCCTCCCAATTGCATCCGATTGCGCTGCCACTTCTGCTGTGTCTGTTCTAAGTTTGTGAGAAGATTTGTGGCTCGGGTGCTCGTTCTTTTGGTTCTGTTCGCCGAGCTGGGAATTTGTGTTGCAGATGTTTCATCCCCTGTCTAGGTGACATCCTTAGTGCTTGGGATTCTCCTGTGATGCGCTTCTGTGATCTTTCCTCCGGCATTTATAGTGATTTGTATTTGCCGCTTCCGGCTGTCAGTTCCAGCTGTCCGCTGCAGTGGTTGGTATATTGGGTCCAGGTCGATGTGCTTATTGGTTGAATCTGTGGATGAGTGTCATGCCTCTAGGAATTCCCTGGCTGTTGTCTGTCTCTTCTGCTGGTGAGACAGGAAATATCCGGGGAAGGTGATGGGGTGTCTGGGATATAGTCATACTCACTGAATCGTACCTTACAGACAATGTCAGGTTGTTGCTTGACGAGTCTGGTTATTTCGATTCACTGTTTCCTGCCAGCTGTCCCATTCTAGAAACATGGCCATATATTCGCCCCAATCCACTCAGATTTTATTTTGCAAACTAGCTTTCCCAAAACTTTCCTGAAAAACCAAATACTTGTCTCCCAGACCATTTCGTAAACATCATCCCCATTTCCTAAATCCGTGTTACTGTTGTTTCTGACCATTACTTTCAGTCCCAATAATTTCTCTTAAATCATTTATTTACTATGTTCTATGTTCCATGTACTAGAACCCTTTTCCACACCCGAATTGGTTTTTCTCGTATTGTTAGAAAGTTCTGTGAAGACAGAACTGAAGTTTCATAGTACTGCCATTTCCCTGTTCTCCATTGCCCATTCTCTGGTTTGATTGTAAGGAAGCTGCACTTATTTTCTCATACTTTTCACATTGACATGATTTGACAAGCTATTACAGTTCACTCTTATAACCCTTGTGAATACACTCTTCAGAAACCCATCAATCCTGCCTTTAGCTACTCAGTAATTGACCTTCCACACCATACACTCACAAGAGCATAGACCAACAGAAATACAGCACGACCTATATTAGTCCCACTTTCCAACACCAGACCCATAGCAGGGAATGTTATGACACTTCCACGTGCTCGTTCAAGTACCTTTCGATGGTTGTGAGGTTACCTGTGAATACCCCGCTCTCAGGAAGTGCATTCCAGACCTCAACAGCCTTTGGGCGAACAAGAATCCTCAAATTCTCTCTAAGCCTCAAACCCTTCACTTTAAAAGTGTGCTCACTTGTTCTCGACTCTCTGACTAAAAGGAACAGCTGCTGTCTATCCATCCATGTCCATGCTTCTCATAATCTTTGCCTTCTGAATCACATCCCCTTCAGCCTTCTCTGATCCAATGTAAACAACCCGAGCTTAGCCAGCTTCTCTCCATAGCTGATATGCTCCATCACAGGGAACATCCTGGTAAATCTCCTCTGCATACCATCCACTACAACCATATCCTTCCTTTTAAGTGGCTTCTAGAGCTACATACAGTACTCCATCTTGGCCTAACCAAAGCCCTGTATAGCTCTTATAATCTACGCCCCGATTGATAAATGCTACACCTAAGGTCCAGTTCGTAACTAGTCCATTACCCTGCTCAGTCCCATTCAGTGATGAGTGGAGAAGCACCCTCTGAGCTTCCCAATGTGCTGCCATACATTGAGCACTCCCCTGTCTGGTTCCTTCTTCCACAGTGTATCACCTCATATTTATCAGGGTTACGTTCCATCTGCCCTTGATCTGACTATCTGACCATTCCATCTGTATCTTAGAACATAGAACATAGAACAATACAGCACAGAACAGGCCCTTCGGCCCACGATGTTGTGCCAAACTTCTATCCTAGATTAAGCACCCATCCATGTACCTATCCAAATGCCACTTAAAGGTCGCCAATGAATCTGACTCTACCACTCCCTCGGGCAGCGCATTCCATGCCCCCACCACTCTCTGGGTAAAGAACCCACCCCTGACATCTCCCCTATACCTTCCACCCTTCACCTTAAATTTATGTCCCCTTGTAACACTCTGTTGTACCCGGGGAAAAAGTTTCTGACTGTCTACTCTATCTATTCCTCTGATCATCTTATAAACCTCTATCAAGTCACCCCTCATCCTTCGCCGTTCCAACGAGAAAAGGCCGAGAACTCTCAACCTATCCTCGTACGACCTACTCTCCATTCCAGGCAACATCCTGGTAAATCTTCTCTGCACCCTCTCCAAATCTTCCACATCTTTCCTAAAGTGAGGCGACCAGAACTGCACACAGTACTCCAAATGTGGCCTAACCAAAGTCCTGTACAGCTGCAACATCACCTCACGACTCTTGAATTCAATCCCTCTGCTAATGAACGATAATACTCCATAGGCCTTCTTACAAACTCTATCCACCTGAGTGGCAACCTTCAAAGATCTATGTACATAGACCCCAAGATCCCTCTGTTCCTCCACCTGACCAAGAACCCTACCATTAACCCTGTATTCCGCATTCTTATTTGTTCTTCCAAAATGGACAACCTCACACTTGGCAGGGTTGAACTCCATCTGCCACTCCTCAGCCCAGCTCTGCATCATATCTAAGTCCCTCTGCAGCCGACAACAGCCCTCCTCACTGTCCACAAGTCCACCTATCTTTGTATCATCTGCAAATTTACTGACCCACCCTTCGACTCCCTCATCTAAGTCATTAATAAAACTTACAAACATCTTCCTGTAACATAAGACCTTTCTCCTCACTGCCAACAAACCGGCAGACTTACTTATCAAAAACTTACTAATCACAAACCCCACCCCCTTCACCCACCCCCTTCATTCACATCTTCACCATTTATAAATACTACAAATAATAAGGGACACAGCACTGATCCCTGTGATACACCAGGGGACACTGGTCTCCAGTCACACAAACAGCCTTATCCCACTACCCTCTGTCTCCTGACACTAAGAAACTTTTCGTTGTTACTTGTCACGTTAGCCTTGATTGCATGAGACTTTACTTTATTTTAAATTTTCACACATGGGGCTTTGTCAAAGGCCTTGCTGCAAAACTAAGTAAGCGACCTCCTCAATCTAATTCAGTCAAATTCATTAGATGTGACTTTCTTCTGATAAAATCATGATGATTATCCCTGATCAAACCTTGCTACTCTGACTGGAGCTCAAATTTCTCCTTCTGTTAATTCTCCAGTAGTTTCCTTAACAGTGATCTACTACTCGTTCGCCTATAGTTCCCTGGTCTATCTCTACCACCCATACTGTGAAGTTAAAAATCACACAACACCAGGTTCTCGTCAAACAGGTTTAACTGGAAGCACACTAGCCTTCGCACAGTCGCTTCTTCATCAGGTGATTGTGGAGGACGCAATTGCAAGACACCCCCGAATTTATATCAAAAATTTAGTGTAATGTAACTAAAATTACACATTGAAAAATACCTTGATTGTCTATTGAGTCTTTCATCTGTTCGAATACCATGACAGTTTCAATTCTTTCATTTGTATATATAAAAAAATTATTAAAAGTTGCTTTCTCAGGTTAAATGTAACAATTGGTGTGTGTGTGGATATTTGTGTCTGTCTGTGTGTGTGTGTGTCTGTCTGGGTTGGGGGCTGTGAGTGTGAGAGAAAGTGTATATATATATATGTGTAGTGAGTGTAGAATGTCTTAAATCTGTGAGGGGGTGTATGTGTGAGTGTGGGAATGTGTGTGTGTCTGGGGTGGGGTTTGTGAGTGTCTATGAGAGAGCGGATATATGTGTGTGCATGAGTGTAAAGTAGTCTAAGTCTCTGAGAGGATGCATGTCTGAGTGTGGGAGTGTGTGTGTTCCATGTGTATATGTGTGTATAGGAGTGGCTTTGTGTTGGTGTGAGTGTGTGTGTGTGTGTGTGTGTGTGTGTGTATAGTGAAATGGTAGTCACCTGTAGTGTGACATGAACCTAAGGTCTTGGTTGAGGCCCTCGCTATGAGTATCGAACTTAGCTATCAGCCCCTGCTCGGCCACTTTTCGCTGTTGCCTCTCCCGAATTCCGCCTTGGAGGATGGTCACCCGAAGTTCCGAGGTCAAATGTCCTGGACCACTGAAGTGTTTCCCAACTGGGAGGGAACCCTCCTGTCTGTTGATTGTTGTGCGGTGCCCATTCATCCGTTGCCGTAGCCTTTGCTCGGTTTCCCCAATGTACCATGACTCAGGGCATCCTTGCCTGCAAAGTATAAGATAGGCAACGTTGGCTGAGTTACATGAGTACCTGCCACGTACATGATGGGAGGTTTTCCCACGTGTAATGGTGGTATCCATGTCCACAATCGGACACGTCTTGCAGCGCCTACCGTGACAGCGTTTTTTGGAGTTGTCCTGAGAGCCCGGCAACGTGCTATGAACAATGATCTGTTTGAGGTTTAGCGGTTGTTTAAAGGAAAACAGTGGAGGTGTGGGAAGGTCGTGGTGAGGTGCTCATTCTCATTGATAATGTGTTGCAGGTCAAGAAGTACATGGTGAAGTTTTTCAACTCCTGGGAAGGACTGAACAACGGAGGGTACCCTGTCGGTTGCAGCACGTGTCTGTCTCCTGAGGAGGTCATTATGGTTCCTTGCTGTGGCAACCGACAGGGTACCCTTCGTTGTTAAGTATTTCCCAGGAGCAGAAAAACTACGCCATGTTCTTCGTGACCTGCAACACATTATCAATCAGAATGAGCACCTCGGCAAGACCTACCCCACACCTCCACTGCTTGCCTTTAAATAACCGCCAAACCTCCAACAGATCATTGTTCATAGCAAGCTGCCCAGCTTTCAGGACAACTCCATACAACCTTGTCACGGTAGGCGCTGCAAGACGTGTCAGAATGTAGACATTGGTATCAAAATTACATGTGAGGACACTTCCCACCATGTACGTGGCAGGTATTCATGTGACTCAGCCAACGTTGTCTATCTTATACGTTGCGGGCAAGGATGCCCTGAGGCATGATACATTGGGAAAACCGAGCAAAGACTACAGCAACGGATGATTGGGTACTGCACAACACTCAACAGACCAGAAGTGTTGCCTTCAAGTTGGGGAACACTTCTGCAGTACAGGACATTTGACCTCGGACCTTCGGGTGACCATCCTCCAAGGCGGACGTCTGGACAGGCAACAGCCAATAGTGATCGAACAGGGGCTGATAGCTACGTTCGGTACCCATAGGGAGGGCCTCAACCGGGACTTGAGTTCATGTCACATTACAGATGATCACCATTGCACTATATACACACACAGACACACCTACACACACACACACACACACGCACACACGCACTCCTATACATACATACACACACACGGACACACATATACACAGACACGAATACAGACAATCGCACACACCCTTACAGACACAGATGCTCCCATACTCATACATGCATCCTCTCAGAGATTTAGACCACTCTACACTCATGCAGGCACATATACCCTCTCTGACAGACACTCTCAAATCCCTACCCCAGACACACACACACTCTCACACTCACACGTGCACCCCCTCACATAATTAAGGCACACTGCACTCACTACACACACATATACGCTCTCTCTCACACTCACAACCCCCAAGCCAGACAGACATACGCACAGACAGACACAAAGACCCACAGGCACACATACATTTTGGGGGGTGAATTTGTACTTGCAGAGTTTCATTGTAATTTGATCAAAAACTGCATGAATATAGTAAAACTCTGTTATCTGACTTTTTAGATTAGAATTGATCTAAACATCATGGCGTAGACAGAGAACACAGGGTGCCAACACCTTCGACATATTGTCTAGCTAACCCAATTGTTACAGTTAACCTTAGAATGCAACTTTTTAAAAAGTTTTTTTTTTGATTTACACACGGAAGAAGCTAAACTATCATGGTATTCGAACAGATGAAAGACTCAACAGATAATCAAGGTATTTTTCAATGTGTAATTTCAGTAACATCATACTGTAATTTTTTGCTATAAATGTGGTGCCTTGCAATTTTGTTTTTCACAATCACCTGATGAAATTGCAGCTCTCCGAAAGCTAGTGTGCTTCCAATTAAACCTGTTGGACTATAACCTGGTGTTGCGTGATTTTTAACTTTGGACACTCCAGTGCAACACCGGCATTTCCAAATCATGATTACTGCGAAGTGGAATCGTATTAATTGTTCTCCAGTACTCGGACACCTCCCCGAAGGTCAGATTCTAATTAAAATTAATGTTAGAGGTCATCTAGCCACTTTATTTATGCTCTTCTCAAGCATCATTGTGAGATATTCTCCAGATCTCCCGTTATGCATGTGGAGTAGAGAAGGACAATGATTTTAAACAATGCTGTGTATTACCCTAGAGAGCTGAGACAGCTCTAAACTGGGTGGGAACCTTTCAGTAGCCTGGTAATTTTTTTTGCTGCATCTTGTACTGGATCTTAGTGAGATCACATTGGAGTAGTGTGCAAAGATTTTTTCCACTCAATTAAGAAAGTGTATTGTTACATTGGACGGAGCGCAGAGATGGTTCCTTCAACTGATTCCTGCAAAGAAGGTGTCTTAGGATGGAGAGATAGCAGGAAAGTGGAACAGAGGCCGCGATAACATTAGCCATGATTATATTCAATGGCGGAGCAGATTCGAGGGGTTGGATTTCTGACTGATGCTCCTCGTCCATACTCAGCCTTTCGACCGTGTGACACTGTAAAGGGGGAGGACGGTTTATCAAACAGGAAGGAGTCTCTCCGGATAAGTCAGTCTTAATCAGCTTGACAGAATGTCACCAGTGGAGTCACACAATGACCAGTGCGGTTACCTCAACTATTTACAATCTATATCAATGATCAGGAGGATGGAACAGATATACAGATACTGAGTTTGGTGATGTCGCTTGGATAAGCAAGAGATTAAATTATCAAGAGAGTGTGGAGTGTCTGCAAATAGATACAGAAAGTTAAAGGCAATGGATAATAATTTGGCAGGTGCAATACAACAAAATATAACCTATAATTTCATTTACAGGACTAATAGAAGGCAGTATGTTACTGAAATGGAGAGGGATTACAGGACTTAGTGATACTGTGTACTGGGGGGGTTCACTCAGACCCGTTCAGACATGGGAGGTTTTGCTCCATCTCTGATCGTCTGCTCCTTGACACTGCAAGTGACCCCATTGCTCTCCGTACACATGGAATATTTTGTTGTAGTTAGTTGGTGGTGGGGATGGTGTTTTGAAACGTGTATCAAGGGGACGGCTTTTATCCAAGACACAATTATTCCTTTCTACATGGAAACCCATAGACGATGGGAATGGCTGCCTGCTTCTGACTGAAGGAACTGTGGCTGCTTTCAGGATAGGGGTATTCATCAACATGATGTATTGTACATGTACACACTTTAACATTAATAGAGTGAGAGCTCCTTCAGTTCCTCTACCTCTCCCCATGTAATGGCTACTCTGCGGATACCATGTACATCTTGGGAATCCCACTATACTGGGAAAATAAGGATACACCTGGCAGCTTCCCGCTGAGGGAGAAGCAATGTATTGACCTTATCCACTATATACATCCTCTGTCACTGAATGGTGACATTGATGTTGAGATACTGGGAGATGATGGAGCTGTCACCTAGTCCTGCCTGGAAAGTTTCGGATCACAGAAGCTGAATGAAACAGTGACCCTAACAGCCCCTGGCAGCACCATCCTCCCCCTGGTGTGAAGCTGCAGGTCGTGTTGAAGGAGGTGACCCCGCTCTGTGACCAGCTCCTTGTTAAATCAGGGTCCCCTCACACTCTGCTCCTGGGTTAAGTGGAGCTTGGGAAGCTGTTCATGGAAAACCCGGGGTGGATACAGCAGATCCCTTTCCCTACACACACTCACTCCGTGGTTTCAGAGCTTCCATGTCTGCAGCCTCTGTTCCATTTGGTGTTCATGTTACCATAGTCCCCAGGCTCCATCCAAAGTTGGGTCACCAAATCCACCGGTTTCTCTGAACGTCTGAGGAAGCTCACAGCACAAGCTCCAGCAAACCATCCCCAGCACCTCCACTAACTTTTCAATACAGGAGTCAGTCAGAAACCCCTCGGTACAAGTATTGTGGACCAGACCAGATCCCCGCAAAATATTTTAAGAAGGCCACTTAGACCCAAACCTTTCCTTATTTTGAATATAGATGTGAAGTGTGCTTCCCAGATATGTTGTGACTGGTCAAAGCACTCGACATTAAGCCGAATATAATCTATTCAAATGCTTTAGTAAAAATACAATCAAAGAAAATACCATTTTGGGATAGCTTATATGTGGAACAATTACACAAACAGTAGATACCGTACCTTCTTGGTATACACGGCTCGGTATAAAGATATATTCAAATACAGATTCTTACATGCAGTTTTTTGATCCAGGAGAAATCAACATCAACAACCATCTCAGAGAGAAAAGCAGCTCGGGATCATGTATTGGAACTTCTAACCCTGCTGGGATCTCCAGCAGCTTTTGAATGCTGCAGCGAAAAACAAAACGAGCAAACCTGGTCTATGAGAGCAGACCACCGCCCTTCGATTGTTATCACCATTTAATAAAACTTAAAGGCCTCCTCAGTTATTTACTTAAAACGTTTTCAGACTGCAGTTCTGCACCTCTGCCTTTAAAATGTCTCTTTAAAAAAACAAGAGAAAATAACCTTTTTATAGGGATAGTATCCTCACAATTCCACCTTTAATAAAATTAGATTAGATTAGATTAGATTACTTACAGTGTGGAAACAGGCCCTTCGGCCCAACAAGTCCACACCGCCCCGCCGAAGCGCAACCCACCCATACCCCCCTACATCTACCCCTACGGGCAATTTAGCATGGCCAATTCACCTGACCTGCACATCTTTGGATCTATCATTATACAAAGATGGATTCATTTTTGACCTCCTAATCTTCCTTTATTAGTGGCAGATAGATAGGATAGTGAAGAAGGCGCTTGATATGTTTTCCTTATTGGTCATAGTATTGAGTACAGGAGTTGGTAGGTCATGTTGCGGCTGGACAGGACTTTGGTTAGGCCACTGTTGGAATATGGCGTGCAATTCTCGTCTCCTTCCTATCGGAAAGATGTTGTGAAGCTTGATAAGGTTCAGAAAAGATTTACAAGGGCTGGAGGATTTGAGCTGTAGGGAGAGGCTGAACAGGCTGGGGCTGTTTTACCAGGAGCGTCGGAGGCTGATGGGTGACCTTATAGATATTAACAAAATTATGTGGGGCATGGATAGGATAAATAGGCAAAGTCTTTTCCCTGGGGTCGGGAAGTCCAGAACTACAGGGAATAGGTTTATGGTGAGAGGGGAAAGATATAAAAGAGACGTAAGGGCAACTTTTTTCACGCAGAGGGTGGTACGTGTATGGAATGAGCTGCCAGAGGATTTGGTGGAAGCTGGTACAATTGCAACATTTAAGAGGCATTTGGATGAGTATATGAATAGGAAGGGTTTGGAGGGATATGCTGGCAGGTGGGACGAGATTGGGTTGGGATATCTGGTCTGCATGGATGGATTGGACTGAAGTGTCTGCTTCCACGCTGTACATCTCTATGACTCTGTGATTCTATGACTGCAATGCATATATATTATATTGACTCTGAGCATATAAATGTTCTCAACGAGATTAGATTTCAGTCATTTTACTCCTGCCATAGAATGCCTTTGTCTTTCTTCATCCAAGTCTCCAGAATGTGTCAAAACTTAGGTTTTCTCACCCTGTCACCTGTATAATTTCAAATTGAATGGCAGCAATAATAAGCTTAATTGAAACAGACTGGTATTCTTCTCCCTAAACTTCTCCAAAAGACGTTAAGGGGCCACGATCAGTGATAAAGATTTGTCTCATGTATGTTATTCGCAATTTAAATGCTGAAATGTTGTACCACCAACACCAAGCTCAAGGCCCCCCTTCCCCATTGTGGAATAAAACTGTTAATGTTTCCACTGGACACTCCAACCACACGTTACATAATGGAGCACTTCTCATCTCTCCAATACTCCCTCTGAATGACATAGCTCCTTATTTCTCAGCATAAAAGAATTACATGCTTCTGTACCTCTTAATGCTCTAACCTCTTTACCTGCTACTCCTGGCCTATGCTAATAAACCTTACTTTCACAGGTAAATGTTTTAATTGCAACAGACTGGTATTTTTTCGCCTGAACGTCTCCAAAAATGTTAAGGGGTCACGATCAGTGATAAAGATTTGTCTCAGGTATGTTAGTGGCAATTTAAATGCTGAAATGCTGTAACGCCAACACCAAGCTCAAGGCCTCCTTCCCTATTGTGGAATAAATCTGTTGGTGTTTCTACTGGACACTCCAACCACTGATTACATAATGGAGCACTTCTCATCTCTCCAATAGTCCCTCTGAATGACATAGCTCCTCATGTCTCAGCATAAAAGAGTTACATACTTCTGTACCTCTTAATGCTCTAACCTCTTTACCTGATACTCCTGGCCTATGCCAGTTAACCTTACTCTCACAGGTATATGTTTTAAGAAGATCTCGCACATTCTTCTCAATCTCTCACGGAAACCAAACTTTGATTTCTGAACCAAATTATCATCATCAGACATTTCAGCTTCTAACCTTGCCGTTGTAACTCTCTGCTCTTCCACACGAGTTCTCACGACTGCAGGAAGTGAATTGTTGAACTTCTCCAAAATAAGAATCTCTCTAAGTGTGCCATAGTTTTGCTCTGTTTTAATGCCCTTCCGCACCTTTCAAAATTACTTTGTTTGATTCTTTCAAACTCAATGTGCGTTTAACGAGGCAGCTTGATTTAGATTCCAGAAACGCTGTCTGTAGGCTTCTGGCCCAAGCTCATATGCATTTCAGATGGCTTTCTTCACCACCCCACAATGGCCAAATACCTCTACTGATCGGGTTGCAAAAACCTATCAGCTCTGTGTGGACCAACTAAGTCCACATGGTAACTGATCACTGCATTTGTTTAGCCACTTTATCAAAAGAAATTTAAAAGGCTTCCCATTCCTTCTCATCAAATTTAGATAATGCCTGGGCATACTTAAACAGATCCCCATCAAGACTTTGGCTACTAAAGGATTGCTCATCCTGACTATCCTCCTCATCCAGCCGACCGTCTACCTTCATCTCCGCCTTCTATGTCAATTTTCCTCTCTAATTGCTAATTATTGAAGTTGAAACTCTCTGCTTTTCTTCTCTCTTTTTTCTCTCTTTCTTCTTCATTTTCTTTTCTTTTATTTCTACTTCTCATTTTAATTTAAATGGTTTCAATTCCTTCTCATGTTCAAGGTGCCTCACTTGAAATTGAATTCGAACCATTTCCAAATAATCTAATGGCGCTTCCACCAAATGTAATTGCCGAGCTATACCTATAATTATCTCTCCTTTTCTCACAGACAATCACAACCCCAACTCCAGCTTGTCTGCCAATTCCTATAGCTTTACCTTCATTACCTTTTATAAAACCACCAAATTCACTTCTTCCACACCCAGAGAACTCTCAGTGACTGAAAGAATCTTTATACCCAAAACACGTTTTAAACCAATCGAATTCAACATCCGCAACAACTACCATACACGACATTTGAATCCAATAGTCTCCCGTTGCATACTCTCCAGTGTTTGCATGAGCTTATTCTGGACTCTCTGGTTTCCTCCCACAATCCAAAAATGTGCATGTCAGGTGAATTGGCCATGCTAAGTTGTTCATAGTTTTCAGGGATGTATAGGTTAGGTACCTTAGTCGGGGTAAATGTGTAATAATAGGGTAGAGGAATGGGTCTGGGTAAGTTACTCCTTGGTGGGTCGGTGTGGACTTGTTGGGTCGAATGGCCTGTTTGCAGACTGTAGGGATTGTAATTCTAAACCCAATTTGGTGTTACCAATTTAGAAACAGACAGGAGTCCCCAGTTTGTTGTAGACCAACCAGACTGACTCAAACTATTTCAAGAAGGTAGCTTGGATGCCAACATTTTCTTATTTTAAAGGCAGATGCAAAGTGGAATTTCCAGATATGATGCTACTCGCCAAACCACTCACCATTAATTAAAACATAATAATTTAAACACTCTAATGAAAATCCATACAAAATGAAGAAGATTTTTGAATAACTTAACCATTGGAAACCTTAACTGAATAATGGATACAGTATTTTCTACAAATAAACTGCTCCAATATACTAACATCACCTAAACACACTCCATTGTAAAAAGGAGCATTCAGACACACAGTTCTCCAATCCAGGAGGAAACAGCATCAAGTGAAGCTTCAGAGAGAATAGCAGCTAGAGATAATTTACTAAAACTTCCAACCCTTCTGGGACACAAGCACCTGGTGACTTACAGCCGTAAGGAAAAAAACTAGAAAGCCTGGTCTGTGCGAGCTGGCCATTGTTACAACTATTTATTAAAAACCCTAAAACCCTAAAAGTTATTTACTTGAGCCGTTTCCAGTAGGCAGTTTGGACTTTAAGATCTCTTATTAAAAAATGGGAAAATAACCTTTTTTAAAAACCGTGACACCACTGTCATACAATTTAGATGCCTGGTACTTTACTCAAAGAGCTTCCCCGTGTTACTGATCGCAAGGTCACCTGAGTTGGCAAATACAGGTACAGTCCAAGTTACAAGGATGTGTCTCATAACTTCTGAAACACGCCTGTCCATGGGCAATCACATGGGACATACCGGGAAGTGAAAAACAGCCTGACACACACCATTTCACTGTTTCTGAGCTACACAATGCCAGCACTTGATAAAAAAATATAGCCAAAACCCAAGGCCACGGAAAGATACAGAGGGACAGAGAGATTCACATTAAATAGGAACAGAGAGTTAATTAACTGGGAGGAGGTTGTGGAAATATGCGGAAAAAGACAGGGCAGTGGGACTAACTGGAGAAGTGAGATCTTCGAGAGTATAATTACAAGAATGAGAACATTGAATAAAGGCATTGTCAGATCAGTTGAAATGGTTTGTTATATCAGATTCTCAATCTTCTTCACAGAACACCACAAACAGCATAAACTGGGACAAGATGACAGCCCAGCATGGAGAGCTGTGCAGAGCATGCTAGTGTGTTGCTCAGTAAAATGCATTATCTGCCAGCATAGAGAGTATTGCAAACTTTACTATCATATGCTAACTATACTCGCATCAGATTACCGTCTCCAATGGGAAGGATTGCTCTCTCTGCATGTGTGTGTGTGTGTGTGTTCATCAGAGTGTGAGAGAAAGAGTCCGTGTGTGTGCGCGATAGGCGTGGTTGAATGCGAAACTCATTGTTTGAGAAGGTACGCACATTGAGGAAACTATTTTAAATACGAACAACTGGCAGGCTTTTGGATAATCGACAGAGAGAGAACGAGAGAAGTTTCATGGACAGATGAGATAAAGTGTTTGAGAATGTTAAAATAAAGGCATTGCCAGACACAATAACAATATACATCGGCGTGCACATGAATGACAGATGGATGCGAGTTTGGTGTGAGTTCAAATCAGATTGGCTTCAGCAGGTTTTAAGCCATTAGCATCAGCAGCAGATTATTGGCTTCATTAAGACTGTATGTCATAGCTCAAGGTTCAAAAAGCAGAGGGCATAAACCAGTGATTAATATTCTGGAGTGGGGAGTATTTCAAGTTAAAAATATTCAGGGAATGGTGTCAGGAATCAGTTCATGGAAAAAATGGATCACCCACAGTTGTGACATGTCTGCTTCATCAGCAGATATTGGCCAGGAATGGGATGGAAACAGTGGAAGGAAGTGGAGTTTGCAACCAGAACAGTGGAGAGTGACCTCCATGTTCTTAGTATTTAAACAACAAAGGCCATGATACAATAAATTGTAGTTCTCCGCTGAAACTAAGTAGTTCAACATAGAGACCCATGATTAACACTGCCAGAGCAGAGAGGGAGACGTAATTGAACACCTTCATTGATGCAGTTAGTAGTGGTCTGGATGGTGAATATCTGGATTGTGAGATACAACAGGAACAATAATAGTGAGTAGAAGTGTAGAATATATGAAAAAACAGAAATACAGTCATAACTAGTTTATAGGAAAAAAAAGGACAGTGACACTTACCAGGAACACCAACGATAGCCAGGAAGGGATAATAAAAATATTGAATAATGCGAAGAACGTAACAGATCTGCGATGACAATGGCAACCAATCATATGCAGAAAGATGCCAAACATAATCAGATAAGATCCTGTCTATTGTTGGAATATTCCAGTCGAATGTTATCAGTTTTAGATCCATGTTTGGAACATTCCAGTCTAATGTTCTCAGATTCTGATCCATTGTTGGAACATTCCAGTCTAATGTTCTCAGATTCTGATCTCTCCTCCCCTTTTCTCTGGAGCTGCTGATCCCTGTCAGTGCTGTCGGTGATGCTCTGCTCATGTTATGGGATAACACATTGAACAGCGCCCATTTATCATTAAAAGAGGGAAACCTTCGTCTGGGATCATTAGAATCCATGGAGACTGGCATTAATCACAGTCACTGAACAAATAGGATCAGTTAACCAGTTCCATACATCACTTTCCATAACACTATAAAAGGGAACATTTACTGTGTTTGGATGGAATGGATGAGAGTTGCTGAGGGATGGACCATAAACCTTTCAATCTTTTAAATCTTTTTTACCTTGCATATGGGAGTATTAACAGAACACTGCAGGGGGTCTATATATGTTTCACTCTGTTTATGAAAGGGAGCAGTTATAAAATAACAGATCGGCTGCATAAAAAAAAAACGATTGATTGGCAAGTTTCTAGATGCATTAACCTTCAGTACGGTACTTATTGACCAATGTAAGGCTACTCCGGGTTTTAAATGCCATGTTTTCAAATCCTTTCATAACCTTGAGACAGAGCATTGCTGCTCAGGAACAGGCCGAAGCAATTCTGTCCCTATGGGCCGCTTACAGAGGGATAGGAGAAGACCATTCAGTCCATATTAGCCTGTTGCTACTAGAAAAGGTGGAACGCTGGAATATTAGTACATTTTGCCAACAAAAGCATTCAAAATAAAAGGATTTGTCGCTGCAGCTGTGTGAGGTGTCACTGAGAGGACACTTGGAGGTCATTTATTCTGTAACTGAGAAGGGATGGACCTCCATCAGATACAGTTTATTGGCTGCTCGTAATCCAGGGGTTGATGTGTGATTTAAAGTCTCGTGGCTGTTATACAGGGAGTGGAGAATCACATTCAGCCTCTCGAGCCTGTTACAGAGGGGCAGGAAGTATTTATTTAACATTTCAAGTCTGTTACGTATAAATATTCTTTTACACTAGTTATGGAATAGGAAAGACCTGATGTAAACAATAAAGTTCTAACTTTAAACAAGGCCAATTTTGGAAGTGTTAGGCGAAGCCTGTGAAAGGCCAATTGGAATACTCCATTCGCAGGTAAAGTGATGGTTGGAAAATGCAAGGCAATCAAAACTTGGTTTCAGAGAGTCAAGAGCCAACGTGTTCCCATTAGTGAGATGGGCAAGTCTGGTGGGTGCAGGGAGTGCTGGATGGCTAGATATATTGACGCTCTGGTCAAGGTAAGAATGGAGGCATATGTCAGGTAAACAGAGCTGAGAGCAAGTGGATCCCCAGAGGAGTATAAGGGCAATAAGTGTATAGTCAACTCGGAAATCGGGCCACAAAAATTAGAAATAGGGTTAACGAGGTATTGAAGAAATTCTACAAATCTTTTCATGGCAAAAGATTACCTCGGGAGAGAATAGGGCACCTTAAAGATCAGGAAGGCTATCTATGTGTGGAACCACAAGAGATGGGAGGGATATGAAACGAGTATTTCTCCTCAGTATTTAATGTGGAGGGAGTTACAAGAGCGAGAGAATGAAGAAATGTATAGTGACAGCTTGAAAAGTATCTGTATTACAAGGAGGTGTTGGACATTGTAAAACACATAAAGGTGCACAAATCCCTGGGACCTGATCAGTTGTATCGCACAAGTTTGTGGGAAGCTACGAAAGAGATTGCTCTGCATTTTGCTGATATATTTGTATCATTGATTTCCACAGGTGAGGTGCCAAAATACTGGAGGGCTCCTAACGTAGTGTTATCATTTAAGAAAGGAAGGAAAAACCATGTTACTATAGACTGGTGAGCCTGACGTCGATGGTGACTAAATTGTTGGAGGGGGTTTTGAGGGAAAGGATATATATGCATTCGGAAAGATAATGACTGAAGAGGGCTTTGTACATTGGAGATCATGTCTCACTGACTCGGTGGAATTTTTGAGGAAGTGATGAAGATGATTGATGAGGCAGGATAGTGGATGTTGTCTTTATGGAATTCAGTCAGAAAACCAAACTGTGGGCTATGCCCGAAACATCGATTCTCCTGTTCTTTGGATGCTGCCTGACCTGCTGCGCTTTTCCAGCAACACATTTTCAGCTCTGATCTCCAGCATCTACAGTCCTCACTTTCTCATCGAACGTTCTACATGGTAGACTGGTTAACAAGGTTAGACTGCCTGGGATCCAGGGAGAGCTCGCCATTTAGATCCAACATTTTCTTGAATATTGGAGACAGGCCGTGACAGTGGACATTTGTTCATTAAACTTGGAGACCTGTGACCAGTGACGTGCCACAAAGATCAATCGAGGGTCCACTGCCTTTTGTCACTGATACAAATCATTTACATTTGAGTATATGAAGTATGGTGAGTAAGGTTGTAGATAATTACAAATTTGGTGGTGTAGTCGGCAGTGAAGAATGATATCTCAGACACAGTGGAAACTTGGTTAGGTGAACCGAGCGGTGGCAGATGGAGTTTAATTTGATAAAGGTGAGGTGTTACATTTTGCAAGATAAATCAGGGCAAGATATGTAGGTCAAGTCCTGTCAAAAGTGGCCAATCAAAGAGAACTCCATTGAAATTATCGAATTCCTACAGGGAGGAAACAGGCTTTTCGGCCCATCGAGGCCACATCAACCCTCGGAAAATGTATCCCACTGGATACACCCCTACCCTATCCCTCCGAGCCTGCATTTCCCATGGCTAATCCACCTCGCTTACACATCGCAGGGTACTTGGGGCAATTGAGCATGGCCAATCTACCCTTACCTGTGTACCTTTGTACTGTGGAGGGAAAATGTAACACCCGGAAGAAACTCACGCAGACACGGGGAGAATGTGCAAACACCAGACAGGCACTCATTCAAGGATGGAGTTAAACCCAGATCGCTGTGTTGTGAGGTAGCAATGCTAGTCACTGAGGTACTGTGTCACCTGGTGGTGCAGGTTCTCCGTTCCTTGAAAGTGCCGTCACTGGTAGACAGCGCAGTGAAGAAGGCACTTGGTGATCGTCCCTTTATTGGTGCCTGCTTTGAGTCGAAGCATTTGCATGACATGTTAAATCTGTCCAGGACATTGGTTTGGCTACTTTTGTAATATTGCCTTTAATTCTGGTCTCCCTGCTGTCGGAAAGATGTTGTCAAACTTGAAAGAGTGCAGAAGAGATTTTTTAAAATGTTGCAGGTGTTGCAGGGTTTGAGCTACAGGGAGAGTTTGAATAGGCTGGGGCTATTTTCAAGTGTTGAAGCTGAGGGGTGACCTTATAGCGGTTTATAAAGTCATGAGGGGTATAGATAAGGTAAACAGTCAACTTCTTTACCCCAGCATAGGCGAGTCGAAAATTAGAGGACAAAGGTTTAAGGTGAGAGGAGAAAGATTTACAAAGGGAAATGAGGTACAACACTTTCAAAGAGAGACTGCTGTGTTTATGGACTGAGCACCCAAAAGAGGTGGGTGGAGGCAGGTCCAGTTGCACCATTTAAAAGGCATTTGAATGGGTACATGCATGGGAAGGGTTTAGAGGGATATGGGCCAAGTGCTGGCAAGGGGAACGAGATTCATTTAGGATATTTGGTCAGAATGGACGACTGCATCGAAAGGTCTTTTTCCGTGCTGTACATCACTGAGACTCTGTTGAATCTTGAGTGTATAACACTGGAACAGGAAGAGGTTATTGCGGTTCTGAATTCTGTCAGTCATTTTTTTTTCAATTACTTAGAGTCAAATACAAAAATTCATCATTCAGATTTTGATGGTAAATCACAGAAACAGGAGAAAGGCCTTTAGTCAAGAGAAGCTGTAAGGGATGTGAAGAGGCCATTCAGTCCCTCAACTCCATTCCACAGGAGCAGCAGGTGAACACAGAGCGATTGAAGCCTGTGAGTCAGTAGCAAGAGGAGGACATCTACTTTCACAAACTTGGGATCAGGAGGCATCAATCAGTTGCTCAAGACTGGGACACAGGAACAGGAGGATGTCACTCAACATGTTCGAGACTGGGACACAGGAACAGGCGGGAGTCACTCAACTACTCGAGACTGGGACAAAGGAACAGGAGGCAGTCACTCAACATGCTCGAGGCTGGGACACAGGAACAGGAGGCAGTCGCTCAACTGCTCGAGACTGGGACAAAGGAACAGGAGGCAGTCACTCAACATGCTCGAGACTGGGACACCGGAACAGGAGGGAGTCACTCAACATGCTCGAGACTGGGACACAGGAACAGGAGGCAGTCACTCAACATGCTCGAGACTGGGACACATGAACAGGCGGGAGTCACTCAACATGCTCGAGACTGGGACACAGGAACAGGAGGGAGTCACTCAACTGCTCGAAACTAGGACACAGGAACAGGAGGCAGTCACTCAACTGCTCGAAACTGGGACACAGGAACAGGAGGGAGTCACTCAACTGCTCGAGACTGGGACACAGGAACAGGCGGGAGTCACTCAACATGCTCGAGACTGGGACACAGGAACATGAGGCAGTCACTCAACATGCTCGAGACTGGGACACAGGAACAGGACAGAGTCACTCAACATGCTCGAGACTGGGACACAGGAACAGGAGGCAGTCGCTCAACTGCTCGAGACTGGGACATAGGAACAGGAGGGAGTCACTCAACTGCTCGAGACTGGGACACAGGAACAGGCGGGAGTCACTCAACATGCTCGAGACTGGGACACAGGAACAGGAGGGAGTCACTCAACATGCTCGAGACTGGGACACAGGAACAGGAGGGAGTCACTCAACATGCTCGAGACTGGGACACAGGAACAGGAGGCAGTCGCTCAACTGCTCGAGACTGGGACACAGGAACAGGCTGGAGTCACTCAACTGCTCGAGACTGGAACACAGGAACTGGAGGGAGTCACTCAACTGCTCGAGACTGGGACACAGGAACAGGCGGGAGTCACTCAACTGCTCGAGACTGGAACACAGGAACAGGCGGGAGTCACTCAACATGCTCGAGACTGGGACACAGGAACAGGAGGGAGTCACTCCACTGCTCGAGACTGGGACACAGGAAAAGGAGGCAGTCGTTCAACTGCTCGAGACTGGGACACAGGAACAGGCTGGAGTCACTCAACTGCTCGAGACTGGAACACAGGAACTGGAGGGAGTCACTCAACTGCTCAAGACTGGAACACAGGAACAGGCGGGAGTCACTCAACTGCTCGAGACTGGAACACAGGAACAGGCGGGAGTCACTCAACATGCTCGAGACTGGGACACAGGAACAGGAGGGAGTCACTCCACTGCTCGAGACTGGGACACAGGAAAAGGAGGCAGTCGTTCAACTGCTCGAGACTGGGACACAGGAACAGGAGGGAGTCACTCCACTGCTCGAGACTGGGACACAGGAAAAGGAGGCAGTCGTTCAACTGCTCGAGACTGGGACACAGGAATAGGAGGCAGTCACTCAACATGCTCGAGACTGGGACACAGGAACAGGAGAGATTCACTCAACATGCTCGAGACTGGGACACAGGAACAGGAGGCAGTAGCTCAACTGCTCGAGACTGGGACACAGGAACAGGCGGGAGTCACTCAACATGCTTGAGACTGGGACACAGGAACAGGATGGAGTCACTCAACATGCTCGAGACTGGGACACAGGAACAGGAGGCAGTCGCTCAACTGCTCGAGACTGGGACACAGGAACAGGAGGGAGTCACTCAACATGCTCGAGACTGGGACACAGGAACAGGAGGGAGTCACTCAACTGCTCGAAACTAGGACACAGGAACAGGAGGCAGTCACTCAACTGCTCGAAACTGGGACACAGGAACAGGAGGGAGTCACTCAACTGCTCGAGACTGGGACACAGGAACAGGCGGGAGTCACTCAACATGCTCGAGACTGGGACACAGGAACATGAGGCAGTCACTCAACATGCTCGAGACTGGGACACAGGAACAGGAGAGATTCACTCAACATGCTCGAGACTGGGACACAGGAACAGGAGGCAGTCGCTCAACTGCTCGAGACTGGGACATAGGAACAGGAGGGAGTCACTCAACTGCTCGAGACTGGGACACAGGAACAGGCGGGAGTCACTCAACATGCTCGAGACTGGGACACAGGAACAGGAGGCAGTCGCTCAACTGCTCGAGACTGGGACACAGGAACAGGCTGGAGTCACTCAACTGCTCGAGACTGGAACACAGGAACTGGAGGGAGTCACTCAACTGCTCGAGACTGGGACACAGGAACAGGCGGGAGTCACTCAACTGCTCGAGACTGGAACACAGGAACAGGCGGGAGTCACTCAACATGCTCGAGACTGGGACACAGGAACAGGAGGGAGTCACTCCACTGCTCGAGACTGGGACACAGGAAAAGGAGGCAGTCGTTCAACTGCTCGAGACTGGGACACAGGAACAGGAGGGAGTCACTCCACTGCTCGAGACTGGGACACAGGAAAAGGAGGCAGTCGTTCAACTGCTCGAGACTGGGACACAGGAACAGGAGGCAGTCACTCAACATGCTCGAGACTGGGACACAGGAACAGGAGAGATTCACTCAACATGCTCGAGACTGGGACACAGGAACAGGAGGCAGTAGCTCAACTGCTCGAGACTGGGACACAGGAACAGGCGGGAGTCACTCAACATGCTTGAGACTGGGACACAGGAACAGGAGGGAGTCACTCAACATGCTCGAGACTGGGACACAGGAACAGGAGGCAGTCGCTCAACTGCTCGAGACTGGGACACAGGAACAGGAGGGAGTCACTCAACATGCTCGAGACTGGGACACAGGAACAGGAGGGAGTCACTCAACTGCTCGAGACCATCACTGGGAAATCTAGAGGCTTGTGAGGCCCCAGGATCCTGTTATGCAGGGATAGCAGGAGGTGACTCACTCCCCACCAGCTTTGGGCACTGGGAGAGAAGGGTTGTTTTGCCTCTAACAAACAGAAAT
The DNA here is from genome assembly GCF_047496795.1 of Chiloscyllium punctatum. Taxonomy (NCBI): domain Eukaryota; kingdom Metazoa; phylum Chordata; class Chondrichthyes; order Orectolobiformes; family Hemiscylliidae; genus Chiloscyllium; species Chiloscyllium punctatum. The sequence continues at coordinate 70,917,860 of NC_092772.1, read as the reverse complement.
ATATGAATAAATTGCATTCATGGTCCACACAATCCTGCCCCACCATTCACTAAGAGCACGGCTGATCTGACTGATTCCCTCATGCCATTTTACAGAGACTGTCCTCTCTGCAGCCTGTGCTCCATTGTTGGTCATGTTGCAGAATCAGATGCTGTAACAACAGTCACCATGACTCATCCAGAGGGTCGGGTCTAACCGGATGAGTCTGGATTTGAAGGGTCCAATCACAAGAATGAAAACACAAAATAAAGGCATTGCCAGATGTTTAGTTCTCTCACATTCGCAATCCAAATGACATAACCAACCCATCCATTATATATTCAGGATGGAGCACTGTGTAGATCCAGCTAGCGAACTGTTGAATGCAACCCAGCAATATTCAGAGTGGAACTCTGTGCAGCCCACACCAATAATTGATCTATAATCCTGGGCAAAATGTCCAGCGTGAGGAGCTGTGCAGTCCGCACTGGTTTATTCATATATAACCCCAGGTTTTTGCATTGTTCGGTAACGCTGTGATAGATCACGGCCCAGTGTGGGGAAACTTGCAGCCAATGCCGGCAGTGACAAGATGTGCAGCTCTCATCCATTTACAGCTCTGTATCCCCATTGCGCCTTGACAAGGGGTGCTGTGTGTGTGACAATCACTAGGAAGGAGAGATCTAAATTGAAACAGTTTAAATACCAATAGTTCCGACTCAGGCGCATACCACTCAGGTATTAAAGATGAAATAACTGAGATAATGTCCAGTGAGGTTTTGTGGATGGTGCAAAGAAGTAAGAGGGGGTTGGTGATGTTATAGTGGTTGCACTATAAGCCTCCAAATAATCAATGGGAATTAGTGAAACAAATATGCAGGGAGACTGGCGAGACTTGCAGGAGCAATAGGCTTGACATAATAGGTGATTTTAATTATAATAACATAGACTGGAACTTCCAGAGGTTTAAGGACTAAGATGGAAAGCAATTAGTTAAGTGTGTTCAGGAAAGCTTCCACAAGCAGCATGTAGAGGGTCCTACTCGGGAACGGACAAACTCGACCTACTGTTGGGACATAGGGCAGGATAGGGGACGGAGGTAAAGTGGGGGAGCATTTTGGGACCGGTGATTGGATTGTATTAATTTTAAAACAGTTATGGGAGGGACAGAATTCGTCCACAGATTCAAGTTCTAATTTGGGGCGAGACAAATTTTGTTGGAAATAGACAGGGACTTGCAAACGTTGATTGGAGTAGCTTGGTTTCAGGCAAAAGGATCTCTGGTAAGTGGGAGTCCTTTAAAAGTGAGATATCTCAAGTTCAAGGTCTATATGTTCCTGTGAGGGTGAAGGGAAAGTGAGGCAGGAAGAGAGAACCCTGGATGACAAGAGATAATCAGGCTCTGACCAGCAAAAAAGGAGGCGTGGCTCAGGTTCAGGCAGCTGGAATCAATGGAATCTCTGGAGAGACCCAAGGGATGCAGGAGTTTACTGAAGAAGGAAATCAGCAAGGCGAAAAGGGGGTATGACATAGCCTTGGCTGAGAAAAGTAGGGAATCCAAAGATGTGCTTCCAGTATAGTAAAGAAAAAGAGCGACTAGAGAGAAAATAGGACGCCTTAAAATACAAAGTGGGCATTCATATGTAAAACCACAACAGATGGGCGAGGTCCTCAATTTCCCCTCTGTGTTTACCATGAAGAAATTCATGAAGATCTGTTACCTTTGGTGGGGTTAGTTGTCATATCTTGGTACCATTAATATCACAGTAAGGTGCTATTGAACATATTAGAATGCATAATGTCAGATAAATCTCTTGGTCCTGACCAGATATATCCAAGAGCACTGAAAGAGGCGAGAGAAGACAGTTCAGGGGCAAAGTCCCGGAAGACTGGGCAGTAGCAAATGGAGTGCCCTTCTTCAAGAAGGGCTGCAAATAAATGCTTGGGAAGTATGCACCAGTAAGCTTCACATGTTATTTTCGGTAAACCAGTAAGCTTCAATTTTCGGTAAACCACTTGAGAAGGTTCTGAGAGATAAGATGTGCCTGCATTTGGAAAGAAAGAGTTTGATTTGGAGAAGTCAGCATAGCTTTGTGCATGGCAGATCATGCCTGACAAATTTTGTTCGTAGATTTTTGTGGAAGTGACCAGGAAGGCTGACGAATGCAGGGCGGTGGACATAGTCTGTATGGATTTCAGTAAAGCCTTTGATAAGGTTCCACATGGTAGGCAGCTCGAGAAGATTAGATCGCATAGACTCCAAGGTAATCTGGCAAATTGGCAACACAATTGGCTTGGTGTTCGGAAGCAAATGGCTATGGTGGAGGCATGCTTGTTGGACTGGAGGCCTGTGACTCGTGGAGTGCCTCAGGGGTCTGTCCTGGGCCCTTGGCTGTTCAATGATTTGGACGAGAGTGCACAACGCAAGGTTAGTAAGTTTGCAGATGACACTAAAATAGAAAGGATCCAATGAGGAACATTACCAGAAATTGCAGCAGTACCTTAATCGGCATTGGAAGTGGGCTGAGAAATAGCATGTGAAGTTTAACATAGGCAAGGATGACGTCTTGCATTTTGGAAAGTCAAATCCAGGTAGGTGTTTAATGATGAATGAGAGTGCTTTAAGGAGTGTAGTGGAACAAAGGACATTAGAGATTAGGTGCACGGTTGTCTGGAATTTGGGTCACAGATACACAGGACAGTGAAGAAGGCGGTTGGCACACAGGCCTTCATCAGGGCATTGAGTATAGAAGTTGTGACGTTATGTTGCAATTATACAGGAAGTTGGTAAGGCTGCAGTTGGAGTATTGGGTTCAGTTTTGTTCACCTTGCTCTAGAAAGGATATTATTGAATTAGAAAGAGTGTAGAAGAAATTTCAGAGTTGTTTCCTGGGCTAAAGGGGTTAAGTTATAGGGAGAAGTTGGACAGGTTCGAACTTATTTCTTTAAAGTCTCGGAAACTGAAGGGGTTCTTACAAAAGTGTAGATAGTTTGTGAGAAGATTTGTAGTTCGGGTGTTCGTTGTTGTAGTTCTGTTCGCTGTGCTGGGAATTTGTGTTCCAGACATTTCAGCGGACAGCTGGAACTGACAACCGGAAGCGGCAGATACAAACCACTATAAATGCCAGAGGAAACATCACATAGGCGCTTCACAGGAGGCCCCCAAGCACTGAGGATGTCACCTAGACAGGGGACGAAACGTCTGCAACACCAATTCGCAGCTCGCCGAACAGAACCACAACAAGAAGTGCAGATCTTATCAAATTATGAGAGACGTGCATAGGGTTGAACAATTTAATTTTTTTCGCAAGGTTGGGGAATCGAGGACTAGAGAATATCTGTTAATGCTTCGAGAGGAATAAAATGAAAATTAACCCGTAGGGGCAACTTTTTTACACAGAGTATGGTATGCTTATGGGCTGAGCAGCCAGTGGAAGTGGTTGAGATGGGTGCAATAACAACATTGAAAAGGCATTTCGACAAATAAACAGATAGGAAAAGATTAAAGGATACAGAGCAAGGGCAGAGAAATTGGATGAGTGTGGATGGAGATTTTGTTTGGCATGGAACCTCTGGACCGAAGGGGCCTGTTTCCATCTGTAGAACCGTATGACTGTAAATACGTGTGTTTTGGGATAGAGACAGGGAGGGGAGACTGAGAAAAAAATGTCATGGAAAGATATGTTCACTGTTTCCAGAATGCTGAAATGAAGACATTTCGATAGTACCATGCAACACGGGTCAGTATTATGAAGAATTATGAGTGAATGGTATATTAGTATAAGTTCAGGCGATAGAGAGTTTTGAATGAGCATTTGTCCTGCAACTTTGTAACTGGGAGGGAGGAAGGGCTGGAGAATCTTCATTACATTGAGCTGTATAAAACAGTAATTTGTCTCAGTTTCATTTTCGAAGAGTGTGACAGAGGGATTGTCTGTACAAAGCTGAGCTAGTTTCCTGGTGCTATCTTATCGAACTCACCTCATTAGCTACCTACCCCACCCCATGATGTCCCTCTCATTCAATACCAGCCCGATTCTCCCACCCATCATGATTGACCAGACGGCACTCAGGCACTTTTACCCCATTTTTCTTCAAGCACCTGTTCGAGGGCATTTCCCATGGAACGCACTCTCCTAACAATATATTCCATCTGCTTTATACTTTCATATGACGGTCAGCATGCTTTATACAGACCAAGCAAGACATCTACACTTATTTTATGGTTATAGATTCCCATCACACTTAGTAATTCTGGTTATTTCACTTGACTTACCTTAATGATATTAAGTCAAAGACAGCTTCTAAACATGTCTTGTTACAAAATACAATTTCGAGCAGAGAACGATCTTGCCCTCAGCCGTTATCTTGACCGTTATCAGAATTTGCCATTTTCATTATTATGAAAGTTTCTCTTGCCCTTTGCATGTGACTGTTTCTGTCTGTAACAGTTGCACTATCTCCCACTCAGTTCGTTGGACGGCCCATTCGTGTTGCAGAGGGAGGCCAACAGCGCCGGTTCAGTTCCTCACACTGACAGAGGTTTCCATGAAGGGGAAGCTCTCTCAACCTCAACCTCACCCCATCACCCGAGATGTGGTGACCCTCAGGGTAAACCAGCATAAGTGGTCTCTCTAATGAGATTTCTTTGGGACTCTATTCTATCAATGTTAGCATTTTAATTTTTAAAAATAATTTTATTGAAAAGAGATTTTTAATATTATAATAACTCAATAACAACACAACTCAAATAACTGATCAGAATTACACTCATGTGCATGTACATACAAAACAGGTTAAAAACGTTAAATGGACAGAAGAAAAACCAAAATAAAAAATAAATAATGAATACATAGTACAGCTCAGCATAACAAAACGATAGCTCTCGTTCTTCAAGAGCATTAACTGATACGCATCTTTATGTTCATAATTGTTTCTCATTGGATATTAGATTCATAAGACAATATCGTCATGGCTATATAAAAGCCCTTCCTAATGTGACAGATAAACCTGCATCGTGGTAATCCAAAAAGGGCTGCCATGTCTTATGAAAATCTCTGTTTTTTTTGATGTACCATACTAGTGAGAAAGTCACTAGTTCTCAACATCTACCTCGCCAAACCTCCTCTGCATCTTGTACGCTTCAGTAACATCACATTCATTCATTTCAACCACAATGAATAATCGTCTCTCCATTTTAGATGCAGTCAATATTTCAATCCTTCAACCCCAGGATCATGCCTAATGAACCAACCCAGTTATTTGCTGCAACAGCATACTGGCGTTATGTTTCATACATAGTAACATGTCAATTCCTTTGTATTGCTCTTTCGTTTGGGAGTCCACTGCATTAAGTAAAGTCCTGCGTTTTGGTTCTCAGTCTCATCCCCAAACTCGGATGTATGTTGCACTGAGCTCCCGCCATCAGTCTGTCAGTGTAGGTTATAAATAACTGAACCTAGCGGACTGATATTTGTGGTACTCAGTAGATACATCTTTATCATAAATCGATGAATCCTGACTCTCCGATTTTTATTTGTTCACCAATCGTCATTCCATGGTAATACATTACCCGTCATCGTATGACCCTCTGCTTAGTGTCAAAACCTTTATGTTTCTAATACCTTGTAGAAAATCTCTGGAAAGCCTCGTGTCTACCAGTTCGCCTTTATTGAGACTGATTGTGACATTCTCAGGGGTCTCCAACAAATCTTTGTATGATTTTACAAGGCAAAATATATCTTCACTTTCACAAAACCATGCTGACTCTCCGTGAAGCTTTTTGAAATGCCCTGCAATTCCTTCCTTAAGAACAGACTCCAGCAGATTCCCAGCAATAATGGTTCGGCTAAATGGTTCCTGCTTTCTGTCTTGCTCCTTTCTTGAAGACAGGCGCCACACTGGAGGTTCTCCAGTTTCGTTGGAACATTCCTGCAATCCACAGAGTTATGGAATATTTCACACAGTGCCACCAGTCACTCTGTCACCACTTCTTTTAATCCAACTATGAATTACTGCTGACCTATCTACCCTTAGTCTTATCTGTTTGTTAAAAACCTTGTTTCTTTTGATAAAAACAGTTCATCAACTTCCCTCCTAGTACCAATTTTATTGTGCCATTGAAATAGTTACAGTACCTTCCCTTTGAGGAACGATGTCAGATAATGGTGTAAAATATCTGCCTGTTCCCTCCAGCCAATTTCCCAATCACACCCGCCAAATATCCTCAATATATTTTCATGACTTCATTTCTACCCAAGGTCAACATCATATCTTTTATTCATTTTCCCTCGCTTTCTAGACTCAAACAGTCATATAGCGCACAAACAGACCCTTTGATCCAACTTGTCCATGCTGGTCAGTTTTTCCAAACTTAACTAGTCCCATCTGCTTGCATTTGGCCCATATTCCACAAAACATTTGCCATTCATACGTTTGTTCAAATGTCTTTGAAATGTTTTAGCTGTGCATGCATCTACCACTCTCTGCCTGGCAGCTGATTCCATACACACATCCACCCTCTCAGTCAAAAGGTTGCCCCTTTGTCCCTTTTATATCTTCCCCCTTCCACCTTAAAGCTATGTCCTCTATGTTCAACTCCCCTTCCCTGTGGAAAAGTCCTTTGCTATTAACCCTATCCATGCCTCTCTGGATTTTATACACTTCTGTAATGTCAGCCCTCAACCTCCTACAGTCCAACTGTTATTAACTTCAAGAACAAGCATTTAAAGATAAACACTGCAAATGTGACACAGTATTAAAAATGACAGATAAACAACACTCAGCCCAAACTTAATACTGTGATGTTTTTTTTCTCCATGGTACAATACTAAGGCAGCATGAAACTCCTACTGGTGCCAGTAAGAATGTAAACAAAAGAAATCCTTTGCATGAAAAAGTGATGATCTCGACAGTGAAAACATTTTTGTGGTCACGTCTGTGTAATATCACATGGTCCACATTCTCCCTCCTGGTCCGTGCCCTTTTGTTGCTGACAAGCTGCCCTTGTCTTCCTCTCAATTGAGAGAACGTCTTTCCACTACTCACACCTTAACTAAAGTCCCATTTACACTATTTTCTAGTTCACCGCAGCTAAAAGCCCACTTACCTTTTGACACACCGTCTTTTCCCTGTCATTCATTCCCCCACCTCTGTCAATGGATTAAAATCCAAGTTTCAAATCCTTTTTAGTTCTGAAGAAGAATCACGCTGGACTTGAAACGTTAACTCTGTTTCTCTGTCTCTGCGGATATATTCACACATGTTGGGTTTCTCCAGAAATGAATGGGAACAACACAGATTTTCATTAAACAAATAACTATGGATACTGGAAATAAAAATTCAAACATTGCTGGAGAAACTGGGAGCTTTGTGAAAGGGTCACTGGACCCGAAAGATTAACTCTGCTTTCACTCCACAAGATGCTGCCAGACCTGCTTAGTTCTTCAGCAAATTCTGTTTTGAACAAGTTCCAAAGACAAAGGTCAAAGCTGCTCAAATGTCTTGTCCAGCATGGAGCGTCTTACAACAGGAAGTGAGCTGTAACACATGGTGCACAAATTCATAGGTTCTGAAACTGCATATGGCTGGCACTACAGAGCTCTTAATCATGATCGGGGAGAACAACCAGAGGAAAACACATCCACATCAAACACAGAAGATGGCATTACAGGAAAGGAAAAGATTCAGATGCATAAGTTAAAGGTTTGTGTATTGCAACAAAGTGGAGGCGTAACGCTAGGGAGAAACCCTCAGCAGAATGAGAATATGAAAATGTGACCACATAGAAAAATGGTTAGGTCACTGTTTACGGAGCTGATGGGTGAGTGGGTCTCGGTGTAAAGTGGGGGACAGTCAGTAGAATTAAATTGAAGATTTGGTAGCTCAAACTGGGTTATCATGTGAAGCTGTAGACCACAGCAGCAGTACAAGTAGAACTGCATTCAACCACAATCTGTAATTTTTCCCCTGGATAATCCATCAGTCTACCATTGCCATCAAGCCGATCCATGTTTTAGTGACGAGTGTGTGTGAATGTTGTAGAGTCAGAACCATGTGTACGTAAACCTGATGACAATGCACTTGACTGGTTAAATTCCAAACAGCAGGACTAACATCGGATGGAGAGGGGGGAATTATCTCAAGACTAAAAGGTCAGATCTAAGCTCTGCAATTCTGCCACATCCAAGCATAAGTGTCGATGGACTGTTAAAGAACTCATTGGAGGAGATGTCTCCATAAGTATCCCCATTCTAAGTAATGGAACAGCACTGTACATCAGTGTAAAAGACAAGGTTGTGGTATTTGCACCATCCTCAGCCAGAAGTGTCGAGTCGATGATCTACCTCACCCTCGCCATGATGCCCACAGAATCACAGATGCAAGTCTTTAATCAACTCGATTCTCTGCACCTGACATGAAGAAACAGCTGGACACAGTATATAGGATCAAAGCAATGGGCCTTGTCACCATTCCTGCAGTCGGACTGAAGACTTGTGATGCATATAAAGCCATGTCCTTTGGGGAAGCTGTTTCATTCCAGCTCCAAGTCTGACATCTCCCTGGCAATGTGAAAAATTACTCAATTATATGCAGTCCTCTAAGAGGAGAATAATTGCAATCTGACGAATTCCCACGTCCGCAGTCCCATCACGATAGTCACATTGGTGGGAGTTCTCGTTGACAGAGCTGTCAAGCAGCACCTTCTCAGTGTGGTTTCCGATGGGTCCCCATGTGGAAATGGTGTTGTGGAAATGTCACTGGATTACTAATCCAGACCAGGTTAATGATCTAGCCACGGTGGAAAGTTAGAAAAAAACAATTAATAAAACTGCTGCCTCACAGCGCCAGAGACCCGGGTTCAATTCCCGCCTCAGGCAACTCTATGTGTGGAGTTTGCACATTCGCCCCGTGACTGCGTGGGTTTCCTCCGGGTGCTCCGGTTACCTCCCACAATCAAAAAATGTGCAGATTAGGTGAATTGGCCGTGCTACATTGCCTCTAGTGTTAAATGTAGGGGAATGGGTCTGAATGGGTTGATCTTTGGAGGGTCGGTGTGGACTTGTTGGGTCTGTGGCCTGTTTCCACACTATAAGTAATCTAATCTAAAAATATCGAGAAATGTGGTGTCAGTAACAGTGACCTTGAAGCCAATGTCGATTGTAAACACCAATTTCCTTCCCTAATGTACTTTCAGGAAGTGAATCCCCCCTGCCTTCCTGGTCTGGCCTAAAAGTGACTCCAGGCTCACAGAGAATTGATAAACTCTACAATGGTCTCTGAAATGATCAAGCAAGACACTCAATTGTATCAAACTGCTCCGAGGTCTTAAAGAATAAACCCAGACACAACACCCAGCACCAAGCTTGATTTCGGAAAAAGGAATGGAAAACACAGTGCTGTCGACCGGACAGATGTTGCCTTCCTAATTTTTGAAAGCTTGTGACATCAGCTACAGAGCTTCACCACAGACTGCACAGAAACATCAGGAAAGGTGAATTCCATTCGACCCATTGATCCTTCCCCATTCTAGCTTATGGAGAAATCTTGTCAATGCAGTTTCGACACAGTGTTCATTTCCCCTTAGTATGTTTAAACATCAGTCCATCAATTTTGCTTCTCCATTCAATGTACAGGCAATTCTCCGAAAACGCATGTTTATTAAACACGATTTGGCTGCAGTGCAATTGGTGAATTGCACACCTTTCTTTTGAAAGCGAGCTCCCGTTTACTGTGACACGATTCCATCCCCAGCACCAGCTGAACAGCAAAACCCAACCTCAGGATCCTCTGTCTGCAAAATACATCCTCAGTGTGTTCAGCTACATCAGGAATGTAATCCGCTGTGCAAGCCTTGAACCTTAACCTGAAACTGGGAATTGTAGTCAACACTTAGAAGGAAATTTATTTCAAACTAGTGGGAGAATCTTGGGGAGAACTGGAAATCCGTGCCAGCATCACGTGGTCAGTCGGCCTGTGCTTTCTGGTCAACAGCTTGGTGAAAGTTATCGGGTTGTCGTCAGTGACTATAGTGCTAAAGTGTTGCATTTCCAGCACTATTTCATTACAATCCATGATTTCAAGATTTACCTAAACTATACTAGTGTTTGTGCCTTAGACTAACTTCAATGTTTGGATTTTACTCATATCTTGGGGGTTCGCCCTTTACTCTCTTTTTTCCCATAGGCCTCATTATTAATATTGCGTGATTTTCTACAACACAGTGTTGCTCAGGAACATAAATACCGTATTACTGGAAAACAATCTATATTGGTATCTGATCCTCTATCTTCACCCCATATTCCTGCTCTCTCCCTATCCCTTTAGTGTTGGATTCCACAGCTTGGTGTGGGAGAGAATTCCCCAGTTTCACCAGTCTCTGACTGCAGACATTTATTCCCATCTCAATGCAGAGTGACCTACCTGTACCTAATAGTGTGTTTTATATGTCCTGGCCAGGGGAGTTATCATCCTTGCTTCCAATCTGTCTCACCCTGTCAGCGTTTTAAATATTTCACTGTTATCGCCACTCGTTTCCTAAAGCCCATGGAATACAGGTCCAGTCGCCCCAAACTCTACTCACACAACAAGCCTTTCATCCCAGAGATCAGTCTGGTCATCTTTCACTGCATTCCCTCAACGTCAGGTTTGTCCTTTATTAGCTAAGGAGACCAAAACTGCACAATGTTCGAGATGGGGTCTCACTAGGGACTTGTACAGCTGCAGTAAGATACTTATGTACTCGAATCCCCCTGAAATGGAGGTGAATACAGCATTCATCTTCCTACCTTCTTTCTGCTCCTGAAATATTGCTTTCAGTGACTGGTGTACAGGGAGATCTCAGATCCTTTTCAATGTTACCGCTACCCATTTGGTGGATCTATGGACGCTGGTCAGCCTGACAATGCCATTCCCACTACTGACGTATGGCTTCAGAACTCACTGCTCTGCACGGACCTCGGAGGGTTGTACAAAAGGAAATAAGAAAAAGGAGCATCCGTCCCTTTATAGATGAACATTTTTCAGCCAATCCCTTTTGAAACGATCCGCTGCCATTCTACTGTTCCCATGAAAATGTACAAGTCGCATCTACCACGTTGCTCTCCATCTGCGATGTATTTGCCCATTCACTCCAATTGTCTTAATTACCGTTGAGCTTTTCGGCATCCTCCTCAACCAGTTACAATTCGACATCAGTTAGTGCTGTCAGCAGACTTGGGGATATTACATTTGCTCCCTTCAACCAATCATATGATATGTATTTGGAACAGTTATATCCCAAGACCCAATCCTTGCTATATCTTCCAAGCCTTCCTTTCCAAAAACAAAATTGTTTTATTCCTACTCACTGTCTCCTGCCAGCTCTCCGATTCTAAAACCATGACCATACACTCAGTCTCAATACTTTCTCTATAACTGTTTAGTTGCTAATTTCATTCTATTCCGTTTGCCTGGTAGCAGACTGTAAGAAAGCTGAATCCTTTTTTCCTTTATTTTACCATTAAACTTGCCATTGTCATATGTTTAGAAACTATTACCAGCTCACTCTTATAACCCTTGTTGATATGCTCTTGAAAAATTCATCAATTCTTGTCTTAAGCTGCTCAACCTTCTACAGCCATACAATCACAGGAGCATAGACACTGTACCATCAGAAATACAGCACAGTTTACATTAGCCCCACTTCCCGACACGAGGTACACAGTCGAGAATGTTATGGCACTTCAAATGCTCGTCCATAGTCCTTTTAACAGTTGTGAGGTTACCTTGAAAACTCCTCCCTCATGAAGTGCATTCCAGACCCCAACACCTCCTGGGTTAAGAAAATCAATCCTCAGATTCTCACTAAACTTCAATCCCTTCACTTTAAAAGTGTGCTCTCCTGTTCTTGACTCTCTGACTAAAAGGAACAGCTGTTGTCTATTTACCTTCTCAATGCCCCTTGCAATCTCATCCTTCTGAATAAAATCCCCCTCAGCCTTCTCGGCTCCAAAGTAAACAACCTGAGCTTACCCAGCCTCTCTGAATAGGTGATATGCTCCTTGCCAGGGAACATTCTGATGAATCTCCCCGTTCCCCCTCCAGTGCAATCACGTCCTTACTATAATGTAGCTACTAGAACTACACACAGTTCTCAAACCTGGGCCTAACTCTTATAATCTATGCCTCAATGAACAAAGTCTATGTTTATGGTCTCTGTGCTTTGTCAACTTGTGTACTAACCTGCCCAGTCACATTCAGTGATGTGTTGAGAAGCACCCTCTGAGCATCCTAGTGTGCTGCCATTCACTGAGTCCTTCCCTGTCTGGTTCATTCTTCCAATGTGCATCACCTCATATGTATCAGGTTTACATTCCATCTGCAATTGCTCTCCCCTTCTGACCATTCCTTCCATATCTTCCTCCTCACTGCCAACCACCCGGCCAATATTTGTGTAAAACACAAACTTACTTATCACACTATTCACCACCCTCCACCATATTCACATCTACATCATTTATGAATATCACAAATAATAAGGTTTAAAATCACACAACATATCAGCTTGTAGTGTAACAGGTTTATTCGGAGGCACTAGATTTCGAAGCGCTGCTTCTTCACCAGTTGATTGGGCGCTTTGAAAGCTCGTGCCTCCGGATAAACCTGCTCGACTATAACCTGGTGTAGTGTTGTTTTTAACTTTGTCCACACCAGTCGAACACCAGCACCTCCGAATTACGAATAAAAGAGGACACAGCATTGATCCCTGTGGTACACCATTGGGCACTGGTCTCCAATCACACAAACAGCCTTCTACCACCACCCTCTGTCACCTACCAATAAAGTTGATTTGGATGCAACTTACCAAGTGACTAAAGAGTCATAAGTGTTCCCTGGTTATCTGTTCCATTCGGCATGCTTGATGATTACCTGGGGATTCTCCCTAATCTTGCCCTGCCAGCAGGTTTCCATGCCCCTGTGTTAGTCATTCCTCACTGAGTGATGAACTTTCGTCTGATTGCAGTCTTAAATGGCCTGCCCCAGATTCTCCCATTGTTCGTCTAGAATGTGGACTGGACAACCAGGGAAACATTCCAACTTGCCTGATGTTTAGTGAATTTTATATGTTTCACTGCGACCCACCTCTCATTCTTTGAAAATCTCGAGAACACAGACTGAGTTTCTTCATCAGGCAATTGTGCCATCTGAGGATTTAATCTGGAGAATATCCATTGCACTTCCTCTGTTGTCAGTAAATTCTTTCTCACATTGGGTCACCAAAACTGTACTCAATACTTTAGCTACAGTCTCATCAACACGCTGTGAACCTGCTTCAGCATGTCTTTCCATCAATGTTCTGACTCCCTTAAATGAAGGCATACCAAACTTTAACTTTCCATTTACATATATTCCTCCAAATACCCTCCACATTCATTGTATTTACGAACTCACTGTTTGAGTTCTTATAGAAAGCCTTCTGAAAATCTAAAATGTGCCATTTCTACTGTTTCCCATTATCTCTGCTGTAAGAAATAACTTCAAATAATTCCAAAGTTTATCAAATCTGATTTCTCTGTCAGAAATACATACTGATTCTTTGCAATGTTGCTGTTCGTTTCTAAATATACAATATCACACCCTGCATAATAGATTCCAAAAGTTTCCCTACTGATGTCAAGTTAATTGCTCTGCAGTTCTCCACACTGTCTCTTCTTCCCCTTGTCGTTGTTTGGATCCCTTCCATTTATTAACAGTGCTTGGATCACATTTGCTACCTTCAATTTATCCACAATGTCTTCCAGCCTCGGCAGAATTAACAGGAAAATAAAACCCAGCCATTGACAGCACAGTCAATACTTCTATTGGTGATTTATTTCTGAAGATTTAGATAGGAAGTACATCTGGTCTGTCAGATTTAACAATGCTCAATCCAGCTACATGTTCACGTACTACCTTGTTACTCAATATAAATTGACTTAATGTATATTGGTCCACAACTTGTAGATGGTCAGTTGGCATTTCTGGGTGATTTTCTGGATCTTCCTCCATGAAGACAGATGCAAAGTAATTGGTTATTTTCTTGGCCAGTTCCCTGTTCTCCACAATGACCTCTCCTCTCCCGATTACAAATTTCCACATTTGACTGCTTTTATTTTGTTTTCTTTGAAAGATAAATTGTAGATATATGCAGTCTTTGTGTTCCTGTTTGTTGGCATGCATGTTCCATTTTTCATTTCCTTGTCAGTTTCTCGGCCCTCCTTTTCTGGATCGTCAATATGTGAGAATTCTCAGGATTCCACAATGTCTGGAATTCTTCTGAAGTCACTTCCTATGATAACTATAATCTTTGTTATGTTGATCATCGTTATGTCACTTTCTCACTCTTTGGTGTTTTTGCCTGAAAGAAATAGACGTATTTTTCATACTTCGCAGTATTTCTGTAAATCTCGTGGTCCTGACCATTTGTGTTCACGAACACTGCAGGAGGACAGAGAAGAAATTGCGGGAGTCTTGGTTGGTACCTTTGAATCATCGCTGGCCAACGGGTGAGCTCCCGGAGGACTGTGAGGATAGCGAATGCTGTGCCCTTATTCAAGAAGGGCTACAAATAAAAACCTGGGAACTATAGACGAGTAAACCTAAAACTTGTCTTCAGTAAGAGAAGATTCTGAGAGATAAGGTGTACATGCATTTGGAAAGGCTGGATGTGATTCGGAGCAGTCAGCACGGCTTTGCATATCGGAGGTCATGGCTCACAAATTTGTTAGAGTTCTTTGATGAAGTGACTGGCGACGTTGCCGAAGGCAGGGTCTTACATGTAGTCCATACGGATTTCAGTAAGTCCAACAACAAAGTTCAATAGGATGTTGCTCTGGAAGGTTAGATCGTATGGAATTGAGGGGGAAACTGGCAAATTAGATCCAAATTGGCATTGATGGTAGGAAGCCGAGAGGAAGGATACTTATCAGACTGGAGGTCTGTGACGAGTGGAAAACCTCGGAGGGTCGGTGCTGGGGTCATTGCAGTTTGTTTTATGCATGCACATAATATTTACATTTACATATTACATATTTCAACGATTTAGATGAGGAGGTACAGGCATGATTTGTAAGTTAGAAGGTGACACTAAATAGGCATGATTTGGAGATGCCAGTGTTGGACTGGGGTGTACAAAGTTAAAAATCACACAACACCAGGTTATAGTCCAACAGGTTATAGTCCAACTAAAATAGGCGGTATCGTGGATAGTGCTGAAGGTTCTCAGAAATTACTGTAGGACCTTGATCAGCTGGGGAAGTGGGCCGAGAAATGGCAAATGGAAATTAATACAGACATGTCTAAGTTCTTACATTTAATAAACTCAAATCGAGGTAGGAATTTCATTGTAAATGGCAGGGCTTTCATGAGTGTAGTGGAACAAAGAGACCTTGGAGTTCAGGTGCATAGTTCTCTGAAAGTGGAGTGACAGGTACACAGCACAGTGAAGAAGGCTTTTGGCACACTGGCCTTCTTCAGCTTGAGCGCTGAGTATCAAAGTCGGTGAGTTATGTTGCAGTTATACAGGTTGCTGTTGAGCCTTGTGAGCATACTTGTACCATTTTTTTCAGTTTTGTACACATTGCTATTTGAAAGATTTTATTAAACTGGAAAGACTGCAGAGAAAAAAAAAACAAGGATCTTGCTAGGACTCAACAGTTTGAAGTACAAAGAGAGGTTGAATAAGCGAGGACATTTTACTTTACAGTGCATGAGACCGAGGCAGTATCTGATAGAAGTGTACAAGATCATGGAAGGCATAAATAGAGCGGTAGCGTTCAGTCTTTTTTCCTAGGATTGGGCTATCCCGAACTAGTGGGCATCAGTTTAAAGTTAGAGGGGAAAGAATAAAAGGGAACCTGAGGGGCAATGTTTTACGCAGAATGTGGAACGCATATGGAATGAGCTGCCAGCGGAAATGTTTGAGGCGGGTACATTAATACCATTTATAACGCATTTGGACAATGACATAGATAGGAAAATATCAAAAAGGATACGGGGTAATGGCAGGGAAATGGGGTTAATGTGGATGGACATTTTGGTTGGAATGTACCACTTTAGTTCGAAGGGCCTATCTCGTTGCCGTAAGACCCTATGACTCTCATAATTATTGCTTTTCTCCAACTGAATATTATATTGTACTTTCCTAATTCACTGGAGCGAACTTGGCCCTCTTGCCTTCAGGATTCCATAATGTTTCAGCAGAATGTTCAAACATTCTACACTGTACACAGACGCCGTGTAAAATGCAACATATTAATGTCACTAATCCTCAAAAGCTTCATCAGAGCAAGGTTATTAATGAGTCCTTCTGACCACAGAACATCAAATCGAATTAACCTGCTCTCTAGTTTGGTTCACAAAATGCACTTCAACTCACCTCACATACACTTCATTGAAGGTGAGTCTATGTGTTTAATAACCTTACTTCAGGAGTTGGGGCCTCCATTTGACGAGAGGTGCGAGGGAGGAGCGAAAGATTTCCGGGAAATCATACATTTGTGTGTTTGAGTTACCCGAAATACTACTCGGGTAGTGTCTCCCACCCATCCTCCTCCAGGAATCAAAAAAAAAGGTTCTGTGCACCAGATTGGTAAGGTAACGAGTTTATGTTATATTCCTTATTTTTCAACAGGCTATTTGGGAAGATAGAATAGTGGAAATGGAGCTTAGGGCAATTGAATGTTCCTCCTGCAAAAAGTGGGAGGTAAGGGTGACGACTCGTGTCCCTGCTAATTACATCTGCGGGAAGTGCACCCAACTCCAGCTCCTCGAAAACGGCGTTAGGGAACTGGAGCTAGAGCTGGATGAACTTCGGATCATTCGGGAGGCAGAGGGGGTTATTCAAAGGAGTTACAGGGAGGTAGTAACTCCTCAGGTACAAGAAAAAAGCAGGTGGGTTACAGTCAGGGGACGGAAAAGGAATCGGCAGGCAGTGCAGGGATCCCCTGTGGCCATTCTCCTCAACAATAAGTATACCGTTTGGATACTGTTGGGGGTCGACTTTTCAGGGGAAAGCAGTGGGGGACGGTGTGCTGGCACAGCCTCTGTCCATGCTGCTTAGAAGGGAAGGGAGAAGAGGAGCAGAGCAGTATTCATTACGGACACCATAGTTAGGGGGATAGATAGGAGGTTTTGTGGGGACGAGAGACACTCACGGTTGGTGTGTGGCTTCCCAGGTGCCAGAGTTCATGACGTTTCTGAGCGTGTTTTTGGGATCCTTAAGGGGGAGAGGGAGCAGCCCCAAGTCGTGATCCACATAGGCACCAACGACATAGCTAGGAAGAGAGAGGGGGATTGAAGGTATTAATTTGGGGAGCTAGGATGGAAGCTTTGAGCTCGGACGAACAGAGTTGTTGTCTAGTTTGTTGTCCGTACCATGTGCTAGTGAGGCGAGGAATAGGGAGAGAGGGGAGTTGAACACGTAGCTGCAGGGATGGTGCAGGAGGGAGGGCTTTGATTTCTTGGATAATTGGAGCTGTTTCTGGGGTAGGTGTGACCTCTACAAGCAAGACGGTCTTCATTTGAAACAGATGGGTACCAATATCGTGGGGGGAAAATTCACTGAGGTTTTTGGGATGGGTTTAAACTAATCCAGCAGGGCAATGGAAACCAAAATTTTGTTTTGAGTACAGAAAATGTTGAGCATAGGGAGGTCCAAGATCACGTTTCAGGGACACAAGATGGCACTGGCAAGCAAGAAGTTGGTTTTAAGGCCAGGAGTATCCGGAATAAGTTAGATGAACTTGCAGCACGTGTTGGTCAACCTGGGACTTCAATGTTGTGGCCATTTCGGAGACAGGGTTAGAGCAGGGACAGGAATGGTTGTAGCAGTGTCCAGGATTGAGATGCTTCTGTAAGAGCAGTGAAGATGGTAAAAGAGGTGGAGGTGTGGCATTGTTGGTCAACGACAGTATTACAGTTGCAGAACGGGTGTTTGAGGACTCGTCAACTGAGATCGAATGAGCTGAGTTTAGAATCAGGAGAGGAGAGGTCAACCTGTTGGGAGTTTTCTACAGATCTCTGAATAGTTCCAGAGGTGTAGAGGAAAGGATAGCGAAGATGATTCTCAATAGGAGTGAGAGAGACAGGGTAGTTGTCATGGGGGACTTCAACTTTCCAAATATTGACTGGGAACACAATAGTACGAGTACTATAGATGGGTCAGTTTTCATCCAGTGTGAGCAGGAGGGCTTCCTGACACAGTATGTAGACAGGCCAACAAGGGGCGATGCGACATTAGATTTGGTACGGGTAATGAGACTTGGTGTTAGACTTGGAAGTAAGTGAGCACTTTGTTGATAGCGATCACAATTCTGTTATGTTTACTTTAGTGATAGAAAGGGATGGGTGTATACCACTGGGTAAGCGTTACTGCTATGGGAAAGGCAATTACGATGCCATTAGGCAAGATTTAGGAAGCACTGGAAGGGGAAGGAAATCACAGTAGATGGGCACATTGGAAATGTGGAGCTTATTCAAGGAAAAGCTCATGTGTGTCCTCGATAAGTATGTACCTGTCAGGCAGGGAGGAAGCTGTAGATCACGGGAACCATGGTCTATGAAGGAAGTGGAATCTCTGGTCAACAGGAAGAAGTAGGCTTATGTCAGGATGAGATGTGAAGGCTCAATTAGGTCGCTTGGGTGTTACAAGGTAGCCAGGAAAGACCGAAAGAGAGAGATCAGAAGAGCCCATAGGAGACATGAGAAATTATTGGCGGATAGGATCAGGGTGAACCCTAAGGGTTTCTACAGGTATTTAAGGAATAAAAGAACGAAGAGAGTAAGATTAGGGCCAATCAAGGATAGTAGTGGGAAGCTGTGTGTGGAGTCAGAGGAGATAGGGGAAGCACTGAATGAATATTTTCCCACAGTATCCATTCCAGGAAACGATAATGTTGTCGAGGAGAATACTGAGATGCAGGCTACTAGACTAGGTGGGATTGAGGTTCACAAGGAAAAGGCATTAGAAATCCTGCAATGTGTGAAAAGAGAGAAGTCCACTGGGCCGGATGGGATTTAGCCTAGGATCCTCTGGGAAGACAGGGAGCAGGTTGCCGTGCCTTTCACAGTGATCTTTAAAGCGTCATTGTCTACAGGAATAGTGCCAGAAGACTGGAGGATAGCAAATGTGGTTCCCCTGTTCAAGAAGGGGAGTAGAGACAACCCTGGTAATTATAGACCAGTGAGCCTTACTTCAATTGTTGGCAAAGTCTTGGAAAAGGTTAAAAGGGATAGGATTTATAATCATCTGGAAAAGAATAATTTGATTAAGGATAATCAGCACGGTTTTTTTAAGGGTAGGTCGTGCCTCAAAAACTTAGTGAGTTCTTTGAGAAGGTTACCAAACAGGTAGATGAGGGTAAACCGGTTGATGTGGTGTATATGGATTTCAGCAAGGCTATTGTGCAAAATGCGGAGGAATGGGATTGTGGGAGACATACAATTTGGATCGGTAATTAGCTTGCTGAAAGAAGACAAAGGGTGATGGTTGATGGGAAATGTTCATCTTGGAATCCAGTTACTAGTGATGTACCGCAAGGCTTGGTGTTGGGTCCTCTTCTATTCGTCATTTTTAGAAACGACCTGGATGAGGGCGTCAAAGGGTGGGTTAGTAAATTTGCAGACGGCACTAAGGTCGGTGGAGTTGTGGATAGTGACGAAGGATGTTGTAGGTTACAGAGAGACATAGATAAGCTGTAGAGCTGGGCTGAGAGGTGGCAAATGGAGTTTAATGCGGACAAGTGTGAGGTGATTCACTTTGGTTGGAGTAACCGGAATGCAAACTACTGGGCTAATCGTAAAATTCTTGGTAGTGTAGATGCGCAGAGAGATCTCAGTGTCCAAGCTACACAGATCCTTTAAAACTGCCATCCGTGTTGACAGGGTTGTTAAGAAGGCATACAGTGTTTTAGCTTTTATTAAGAGAGGGATCAAGTTCCGGAACCATGAGGTTATGCTGCAGCTGTACAAAACTCTGGTGCAGCGGCACTTGGAGTATTGTGTACAGTTCTGGTCACCGCATTATAAGAAAGATGTGGAAGCTTTGGAAAGGGGGCAGAGGAAATTTGCTACGATGCTGCCTGGTATGGAGAGAAGGTCTTACAAGGAAAGGCTGAGGGGTTTGAGGCTGTTTTCGTTGGAGAGAAGAAGGTTGACAGGTGACTTAATAGAGACATACAAGATAATCAGAGGGTTAGATAGGGTGGACAGCGAGAATCTTTTTCAAAGTGTGGTGACAATGAGCACAGCTTTAAATTGAGAGGTGATAGATATAGGACAGATGTCAGAGGTAGTTTCTTTACTCAGATAGTAGTAAGGAATGCTTTCCTGCAGCGGTAGTAGATTCGCCAACTTTCAGTTCATTTAAGTCGTCATTGGACAAGCATATGAACATACATGGAATAGTATAGGTTAGATAAGCTTCAGATTAGTATGACAGGTCGTCTCAACATCGAGGGCCAAAGGGCCTGTACTGCGCTGTCATGTTGTATGTTCTATGTTTCTTCTTCTGTGGGTTGGTGTGGGCTTGTTGGGCCAAATGGTCTGTTTCCAGACTGTGTAGGGATTCTAACTCTGAACCAATTTGGAATTATTGTTTTCGAAACGGACAAGAGTCCACAGTTTGCGATGGAACAGACCAGATTGCCTTAAAATTCTTTAAGATGGTAGCCTTAACGCCATCCTTGTCTTATAGTAAAGGTAGATGTGTAGTGAGTGTTCCAAATATGATGTGGCTGGTCAAACCACTCAACATTAGGCAAAGCACAATTTATTTATACACTTTAATATATATACATACAAAAAGAAGAGGAGTTTAGAATAACTTAACTAATTGCAAACCTTCACAGAATAATAGATACAGTACCGCCTACTAACGAAATATTACAATGTACTAACATCCCATAAACTCATCCCTTTGCAAAATGACACATCCAAGGCCAATCAGTCACGAATGCAATTCTCCAATACAGGAGGAAACAGCATTAAGTTAGATTTCAGACAGAATAGCAGCGAGGGATCATTTACTTGAATGATTCAACCCTTTTCGCACGCCAGGCACCAGGTAGTTGTTACAGCTCAGAAAAACAGGAAAGCCTATGCTGTACGAACTAACCATTGTTGCCACTATTTATAAAAAAAACCTAAATGCCTCCTAAGTTTTTTTTTACTTCAGCCGTTTGCAGCAGGCAGTTTGGCCTTTACGTTCTCTCTTTAAAGAAAAAGAGCAAATAACCTGTTTTAAAGTGACAGCATCGTCAGAGATATAAGGTACCTGATCCTTTACAATAATACTCAAGTGTATTCCTCGTGTTATTGACCACGTTATCAGTTCAAAGGGACAAATACAGATGTCAGACGGCCAGTGCACAGGCATAGACCAAGTTTCAAAGACCTGATTCAAAGCTGCTGAAGCGCCTATCCAACATGGAGCACCACATGGGATACACCGGGAAGTGAACAACAGCCCGACACACACACCCATCCCAGACATGGTACACTACATGGAACACGCTGGGAAGTGAACGACAGTCCGACACACACTCCGTTAAACATGGAACGCCACATTGGACACACCGGGAAGTGAACAACAGACCAAGAAGCATCATTTCTCTGTTTTGAAGGTTCACACTGTCAGCACTTGATACACTAGGGAGCCAAAAACCAAGGTGAGGGGAAAAAAAAAACAGAGGGACAGAGAGATTCACATGAAAGACAGAAACAAACAGTTAATTAACTGAGAGTGTGTTGTGGAAATATGGAGAAAAAGACTGGATAGTGGGACTAACTGGAACATTGACTCCTTCGAGAGCAAAATTACAAGAATGAGAACATTGAATAAAGGTATTGTCAGATCAGCTGAAATGGTTTGTTAAATCAAATTCTAAATTTACTTCACAGAACATTTCAAACAAAATAAAATGGGAGAACATGACTGACTAACACGGAGAGATGTGTAGGCCATGCTAGTGCCCAGTAAACTGGATTAGCTGCCCAGCAAGGGGTGTTTTGCAAACCTTTACTATCATATGGGAACGATACACTCATCAAATATACACAGCAGGGGAAGATTTCACTCTCCATTGGACCAATATGATATGTGTGTGTGTGTGGTGTGTGTGTGTGTGTCTGAATGCACGCGAGTGGTGGCGGACGGGGGTGTTGGAGTCGTGCACTTGGGGTGGTTGAATGTGAAAATCATTACTTGAGGGAAAATACACATAAAGGAAACCAGCTAACATTTGAACAACTGGCAGGGATTTGGATAATCAACACAAAGAGATTGAGGGCAGTTTCATGGATAGATAAGTTAAAGTACTCGATGATATTGAAATTAAGGCATTGCAAGACACAACATCGATATGGATCAGCGTGCACAGGAATGTCAGAAGAATGGGATTTTGGTCTGAGTTCGAATCAGATTTGTTTCTGCAGGTTTCAATCCGAGAGTGTCAGCAGCAGATTGTTGTCATCATTAAGTCTGTATTTCACAGCTCAAGGTTCAAACAGCAGATGAGTTAAGCGAGTGAAGTACATTCTGGAACAGTGAGTAGTTAAAGTTAATAATGGTCAAGGCATGGTGTCAGGAATCAACTCATGGCCAAAAGAATCATCAAAGTTGTGATTCATCTGTGTCAAACACAGCCTGCATGTTCCCTTCCAAGCCACTCACAACCCTGACTTTGAAATATACCGCTGTTCCTTCACAGTCGATGGGTCAGGTTCCAGGAATGCCCTCCCTAATGGCATTGTGGGTCAACCCACAGCAAGTGGACTGTATCGATTCAAGAAGGCAGCTCACCAACACCTTCTCAAGGGCACATAGAAATGGGCTATTAATGCTGGCCAGCCAGCGATGCCCAGGTTCCAGAAATGAATAAAAATCGTATTAGTTAGGGATGGGATGGAGTCCCATGCAGGAAATGGAGTTTGTGAACATAATAGCGGGCAATGACCTCTGCACTCCCAATATTTAAATAGCAAGGACAGCGAGAAAATGGTTCCCATCTGAAACTAAGTAGGTCAACACAGAGACCCATGAGTAACACTGCTAGAAGCAAAGAGGGAGCCAGTAATTGAACATGTTCCCTGATGCAGTTAATAGTGGTCTTCAGAGTGAATATCTGGATTCAGAGTCTCAACATGAACAATAATAGTGGCAAGAGGTGAAGACTACATGAAATAACAGTAACAGTCGTAACTGGTTTATAGGAAAACATATCTGGACGGTGAGACTTACCAGGGACACCGACGATAGACAGGAGAGGATAATAAATATATTGAATAATCCGAAGGACATAATAGATCCGCCATGATAATGTCAACCAATCATAAGATGTAGAAAAAAACAAAACATAATTGGATAAACCTCTGTCCATTATTGGAACACTCCAGTCTAATGTTCCCAGTTTCTGATCCATTGTTGGAACATTTCAGTCTAATGTTCTCAGATTATGATCTATTCTCCCCTTCACCGTCTGGAGCTGCTGATCTCTGTTAGTGCTATCGGTGATGCTCTGACTCACGCTTTGAGTTAACACATTGAACGGTGCCCATTTATCATTAAAAGATGGGAACTCTCCACTGGGATAATTAGAATCCATGGAGACAGACATTAATCACAGTCATGGAACAAATAGGTTATTTTAACCCCTTTCTTACATAACATTTCATGCCATAATAAAAGGCAACATTTACTCAGTCTCGATGGAATGGATGAGGGTTACTGATGGATGGACTATAAATCTTTCCTTTTTTTTACTTTGTCCTTGTATGTGGGAGTATTGCCAAAGCACTGCAGGGCTACTTATGTCCCACTCTGTTTAGAAAGGACGCAGGGACAAAATGACAGAGCAGCTGCATAAAATATCTGGTGGGGAAATTTTTGGACACATTAACTCAAGGGAGAAAGGGAGGATTGCAGATGCTGGGGATCAGAGTCAAGAATGTAGTGCTGGAAACACACAGCAAGTCTGGCAGCATCAGAGGAGCATCGAAATTTCTTGTGTTAGTCCTTCATCAGGAATGAGGCTTGTGGCCCAATGGTACTGAGAGATAAATGAGAAAGTGATGGGGTTGGGAAAGTTATCTGATAACGTGATAGGTAGATGAAGTTGGATTGGGTGGTGATATGTCGAGAGGAGGGCGGAACTGAGAGATAGAAAGGAAGTTGGAAAAGTAGGGTAGGTCATGGGGGCGGTGAAGAATTGGAAGGTTGGATCTGGGATAAGGTGGGGTTAGGGGAAATGAGAAAACTGGTGAAATCCACATTGATCCTATGTGGTTGCAGGTTCCCAAGGCAGAAAACGAATCTTTCTTCATCCAGACGTCGGGTGGTTCAGGTTTGGCAGTGGATGAGGTCAAAGACTTGCATGTCCTTGGTGGGTTGGGAGGGGGTGTTAAGTGTTTAGCCACTGGTTAGGGGGGGTTGATTGGTGCAGGTGTCCAAGCAATGTTCTCTGAAGTGTACGGCACATTGGCATCCGGTCTCCCCAATGTCGAGAAGACATCAGGAGCAATGGATACTGCAGGTGACGTGTGTGGATTTGCAAGTAAAACTACAAAGAATGTGGTAGTACACTTTGGGATGTCGGACGGTGGTGAAGGGGGAGGTGAGGGTCCAGTTTTTCCAATTCTTGCGGTGGCAGGGGAAGGTGCCAGGAGTGGATGCTGTGTTGGTGGGTGGTGTGGACCTGATAAAGGAGTCGCTCTGGGAATGTTCTTTATAGAATGCAGATCGGGGTGGGGAGGGAAATATACCCCTGGTGGTGGGATCTGTTTATTAGTGGCGCAAATGGGGGAGGATAATGCGTTGTATCTGGAGGTTTGGTGGGATGGAAGGTGAGGAACAGGGTGTTATTTCCGAGTTGCATTGGGAGGGGTGGGATTCGAAGGAGGAGGTGCAGGAAGTGGATGAAATGCTCAGGATGGCTTCGTCGACTATGTGGGAGAGAAAATTGCAGTCTTTGAAGAAGAAGGCCATCTGGGATATACTCTGTGGTGAGCATAAAGCACAACAGGTCGGTCAGCATCTGAGGAGCAGGAAAATTCAACTTTTGCCCGCCACATCCTGCTCCTCAGATGCTGCCTGACGTGCTGTGCTTTTCCAGCACCACACTATTGACTCTAATCTCCAGCATCTGCTATACTCACTTTCGCCTGCACGCTAAGTTCAGCCACTTCTGTAATACTGCCTTTAATTCTGTCTCACTGCTATCGAGAAGAGATTGTTAAACTTGAAAGCGAGCAGAAAAGATTTCCAAGTATATTGACAATATTGAGTAGGGTGGTGGTGGCGAGTGATGTTGAGCTGCACGGAGAGTATGAATGGGCTGGGGCTCTGTTTCCTGGAGCGTTGGTTCTGAGGAGTGATCTTACTGAGGTTTATCGTGGTGAATCCCGATGCTCCAGGGTGAGCAAGGCCAAAGGCCAAAGAAATAGACAGAACAGTGATTCACATTGAAATAGGACAATTACTCATGGGCCATCACGTTGCTGAACTATGGAGGTAGACTGAAGAATGGGACTGGCTGGAGGAGTCAGAATTTGGAGGGTCCAATCACATGATTGAGAAAAAAAATAAAGAAATTGCCATATCAACTGAAAGGATCTGTTCGATCACATTCTCAATCCCCCTCACAGAACCAGACTAGACACCATCACCCTAGAGGAGATATTTTCTTCAGCATGGAGCACTGCACAGACAAGGCTTGTGTACTGCTCAACACCACCCTACAATCCGTCCAGAGTGCAACACTGCGCAGACCTCAGCAGTGCATTGATCTATAACCCAGATGAGTATGTGTTCCGCAGGGAGCACTGTGCAGATTGGACTGGGTGTACTGTGCAGTACCACCTGTAATCTACCGAGAGTGGAAAGGTATGTAGACTATACAGATTTATAAAACCAGATGAGATATATGACCAGGTTGTGGAACTGTGTCCATCACATCAGTACATTCTCAGAACACTGTGTTAGATCACTGCCTAGCGTGGGGATACTCGCAGTCCATGCTGGAACTTACAGGATGTACATCTCCCATCCATTTACCCATATCTTCCTTGTGCCATGACACAGGAATGCTGTGGGTGTGAACATCACTGCCAGAGAGAGATGGCGGGGCAATCAGTTTAAGTATCAACAAATAGGAGCGTCGGGGGAAGAGACAGAGAGGGGGAGACTGAGAGACAATGTCTTGGAATAATGTGTTCCCAGGTTCCAGAATGATGAAGTGAACACATTTCGACAGTATCCTGCAATGTGAGCCAATGTTTCCAGGAATGATGGGTGAATGGGATATTAGTGTGAGTTCAGATGGTGGAGAGTATTGGATGAGCATTTGTTCTGCAGCTTTGTAACTGGAAGTAGGGTCAGCAAAGTCTTCGAATCATTGGATTGAATCTAACAATTATTTGTCTCAGTGATATTTTCACTGAGTTTGACAGAAGGATAGTCTGTATGAGACCGAACTAGTTTGCTGCTGCTATCTTATCAAACTCACCACATAAACTACCT
Source organism: Chiloscyllium punctatum (assembly GCF_047496795.1). Lineage (NCBI taxonomy): Eukaryota > Metazoa > Chordata > Chondrichthyes > Orectolobiformes > Hemiscylliidae > Chiloscyllium > Chiloscyllium punctatum. The sequence continues at coordinate 70,891,348 of NC_092772.1, read as the reverse complement.
ACCCCACCCCATGGCATTCCTCTCATTCAATGCCAGCTCGATTTTCCTTCATGGCTGGAGGTACTCACCATCCCCCTCTGGACCCTGGATATTCCGTGATCCCTGGCACTGGTGCCATCTTCAAAAGGCCAATGGGCATACTGTTGAGCTTTCTCAGTTCGGAGTTGCCCTGCACAGTTTATCCTGAGCATGGCAGGTAAGGGGAAATTATACCACGGTTTGTCAACACCAGCACGATGGATGGGCTAGTACAGAGGATGATCATTCTCGTCCGAGAGGGGGCCATACTTCAGACCCACCGAGCATGGTCTGAGCTCACCAACCAGCTCAGTGTAGTATCTGTGGTTTGAAGAAATGCCCAGAACACAGGAAAGGCATCAATAATCTTCCCCGCTCTGTCAGGATAAGGGTCACTGTATTCTCTCTGCTCCCTCATGCTCACTGTCTATCTGTTTTTGCACCGATACCCAAATAAGGCTCATGTTCCACCACTCTCACGACTGTTTGCAGTCTCTCTCTCTCTCTCTCTCTCTCTCTCTCTCTCTCTCTCCACCCCCTCCCTCCCTTCACTTTACCCCCCTCCGCTAATAACACTGCATGGATACAACACTGGACTGACTCCCTCCAGACAAACAGCAGGGCCACCCACTCCCACCCTCCCTCCCTCCCTCTCTTTCTCCCATTCCAGACGAAACAGTCTGGAATAGGACAGAAAGGGCCAGTTGGTGGGGTGGTCAATATCCGTTCCCTCCCCCTCCCCCCGCCATGTGGGGAGGACCATGGTAGGAGCCGGACAGGAGCGGGACGCCTCTTGTGGAGATTCTGAAACATCCACGTCTCGCCGACTGAGGAAGGAGCAATGTTCAGTGAAGGGCAATTTTCACTTCAAACCCACTGGCTGTTCCATTACCAATCACCACCCCCCCCCCCCCCCCCCAGCACAACTTAGACTCTGCGACCCTGGTGCCATCTCCCTTTTGTGTCAACATGGCACAAATGGAATCCGCACGGTCTCAATGGGCAGAAGGGTAGGCTTACAACACATCATCACGACTACCACCAGGAAGGGAGCACGGAGACTCCATCCTATATCTCCTCCTGTAAACAGGTCATATATTGAAACTAATCTGTGATATTTGCTGCTCTCCCCACATGTCCTGACATATTCAATAATATGTGCTCATATACACCTAGCGCCCTCTGTTCCTGCACTCCTTTATAATGGTACAGAATGTTTTGTATTGACTTTCAGAGTTATTCCTTCCAAGGCGCTTCACCTCACACCGTCTGCATTGATCCTGATCTGTCATAAACTTGTTAGCTACACCAACGTGTCACTGTTCTGCTGGATTTCCACATTGCCCTCCATAAACCTTATAATTCTTCCAGATTTGGTATCTACAAACATTGAAATTGTTCTACAGTCACAGTCCACACTGAAATACTGACTCACTCACGATTGTGCAAAACTAATACACTCCCTGAGGACAGACTTAAATACTGGGCAAACACCAGACATAACGATTGAAATATTGACAAGGTTACCGTGGAGCAAGAGAAATACTGACACACATTTCATGTCTGTATTAGTTTCTGTGTATTAATGAGTGCCTCTACGTCTCTGTATTAGTGTGTGTCGATGTGTGTGCATCAATGTGGAACGAGTTTGGCAATCTCTATCGTGCTTAAAGTGATGTAATATCCCCTGACACAAGATCCGAGAAAGGGTCCTTTCATTTCTGTCCACATATGCTGACAGACCTGTTGAGCTTTCTGTTGCTGCCAGTCTCTGCTGGCCTTGCCACAACACTGTACAGGTGGGAGTGGAGAGTGAAAAGCGTCAGCGGTTTAGTTTGGGAGGGACAGAGGGAGGGCAGCAGCTCACAGCACCATCAACACACACACGCACACAAACTCAAACAAAAACACAGACACACACCCGCACACACACATAGACACACACACAGACACACACACCCACAGATACACACACACAAACACACACAGACACATACCTACAGATACACATACACAGACACACACACATACACACAGACACGCACAAACACTCACAGAAACAGACACACATAGAAGCAGACACACACACAGTCAAACACAGATACATTCACAGATGCACATACACTTTCAAAAACAGGCGCACATGCAGCTGCACACAGACACACACACATACTCACAGAAACCCCGAACCACATAGACACACCCATACAGACGTGCCCACAATGAACTGAATCCCATTTCATAATGCTTGTCCCACAGCCTTACATGTCTTGGCATCAAAAGTTCACATCTGAATACTTATTCAGGTTTTCAGGGTTTATGCCACTCTGAAAAATGCAGGCAGTGTATTCTAAATTCCAACCACCCACTGGCTGATAAAGTTTTTCGCACGTCTTCTCAAACCTTTCTGTCTTTCTCCTTATGTCTCTGGCCCCTGCTGATCGAACCCTCCATCAACGGGAAACTCGTTCAGTCAACACTATCCATGCCCTGACTCAATCATGTCTTGTCTCCATCTCCTTTACACTGCGACAAACACTCCACTCTGTCCTGTCTTTCTTCACAACTGAAACTCTTCAGCCCAAACAGTATCCCCGGAAATAACTCCTGCAATTTTCTCAGGGTGACCACATCCATGTGTGACTTGCAAAACTGCACACAACACTCTTGTTTGATTCTAATGAGCATTTGATTTAAAATTTCTGGATAAGTATGAGGGCGATTATGGCTAGGCAGAATTTATTACCCATGCCTAGTTGCCCAGAGGGCAGTTGAGACTCAACCATATTGCTGTGAGTCTGAAGTCACATGCAGCCGAGACCAAGTAAGGATAGCAAATTCCATGCCGAAATGACATCAGTGAAACATATGTTTTTTTCAAAAAAATGTCAATGGATCTATAGTAGTCATTAGATTCTTCCTTGCAGATATTTTTTGAATCCAAATTTGACAATCATGGCATGGTGGGATTCAAGCCCGAGTGCCCAGAATATTACCTCGGTCTCTGGATTATCAGTCCTATGAAATTACCACAAGACCAACGCAGAAAGCCATAAAAGCTGATCTTTAACAATAAAATGTCTTTTCACCAAAAAAGCCCTGGGTATTTTCCATGAGCCTGACGCTACAATTGTCTCTGGCCATTGTCAGTAAAAGCTGCTACATGGTGATTGATTTCACAAACGTTGGATCCAAATGGATCGACTTGTTTGAAGGTCCCGATGGTGGGATTGGGTCACGTTCACCCAACAACAGTCACCGCAGCAGCAGCACAGACAGAACAGTATGAATGTGAAAGAGGGTGATAGGTTGGGCATTGCCTCAGAGAAATGGGGGGAGGGACGGAAAGGAGGTTTAATTATCGTGGGAAGGAGATAAATCGCCGACAACGGGTGTGTTTGAATCCTGATATATGAAACGCAGAGATGTGAGAGAGCGGAATTTGAAGATAAAACAATTCATTTATTAACGTGAATCACAAAAAGGACAACGGAGAGAACACTTAGTGCCGTGATTTGGTTCCAAATCGAGGTTGCTGTGGTCACTATGCAAAATACCGACAACCACGATCACATTAATCATAGAACAGGATGCTTGCAAGCAGCAATAAGTATACTAGCAGAGGAAATGTTCGGAAGAACAGCAAATGTACAATATCAGTACTCAGCGAACAGTGACAGACATGTGGGAACTGACAATGAGCTGAATCTTTCAGTTCGATGTCCTCAGAGACTGTGGAGATCCCTCGAATGAGAATGTTGAAAAATGAGATTGATCGATTTCGACAAAACATAAAAGACTCACGGGACAGTACAGGATATTGGTGAAATGTAAGCTTCAATATCATTTTAGCTTAACATCGGCACAGCCGCCCAGATCCAACCGGAAATGTGGATGGGAATGAGTGCGCAGAGTTACTCTCTGGCTCCAGTGATGCAATAGGTGAGCGTGCGTCCTTCTGTGCTGGTATAGAGGTGCACGAAATTCCGAGGAGAGTGTGCTCCTGCTCATGGGAATGGTTGTCCCCGTTTATACTATCATAGCGATTTACAGTGCATCTTTCTAAGACAGCTGAGTGGCACAAGTGGAGCGTGTTGAGCCCTTAACGTTGAACTGGTGGGTTTAAAAGATGATTTTGCTCTTTGGATCTGTATCTCCGATAATGGTGGTGGCAGCTACATTTGCTCGCATCAGCTCAGTATCAGTTTCTTCCACACAGTCAAGACTTCAACCTGGAGAAGGTGGTGTTGGGGTGATATTTTTAAACTTGTCAGCCTTGGAGACTGGGACGTGGAAAGGGTGATGTTTAAGTTCGACGAATAAAATGTGAAATGCACGTCTAACCTCAGAAACAGAGATAATAACTTTAATTACACACGTAAAACACCTTCTCTAGAAAAATGCCTTTTGTCTTTTTAAAAAAAAATCTTTCTTTTCATCTTAAACATATGCCCTCTCGTTCTTGAAATTACCCTCCTGGGAAAAGGCAGCTATCGTTAACTCTAACTTCCCTCTCATAAACTTCTCTCAGGTCGCCGCTAAAACCCCTCACCTAGAGTGAAAACAGTCTCAACTAGGAGAACTGAGAACTGCAGATGAGCGGTCAGAGTCGAGAGTGTTGTGCTGGGAAAGCACAGCAGGTCAGGCAGCATTTGAGGAGCAGGAGAATCGACGTTACAGGCAAGAGCCTGATGAATGACACTTGCGTGAAAAGTTGGTTCTCCTGCTCCTCCCGTGCTGCCTTACCTGTTGTGGATTTCCAGCCCCCAAATCTCGAATCTGAAAATAGTCTCAGCCTTTCATTATAACCCAAACCTTCCACGCACAGCACCATGCGTGTATCCCTTTTCTGAACCTGCTCCAGCTGAATAATATCATTCCGACAACTGAACTGGACATAATATTCCAGAAGAGGTCTCATCAATGTCTGAAAAACTTAAACTTAACGTCCCAACTAGTATACGCAAATGACTGAGCAATGAAGGGAAGGAAGTTAAATGCCTTTGAACCATCCTGTCTGTATGTGTGGCAAACGACAAGGATTTATGTACCTGCATCCCTAGCTTCCGTGTTCTCCAACATGACGCAAAACCCTACTCTTTTTGCTGTATCAAAATGGAATACCTTCCATTTATCCAGATGAACTCCATGTTTCATTTTTCAGTCCAACGACTCATTGGTTTAAGATCCTTCTGAATCTCAGATAATCTTCCTCACTGTCTACAATTCTGGTGTCACCTGCAAACCTACGCAGCATGCCTGCTGTTAGTTCCCCTGTTTTCTCATATAGATCAACGATTCCTATTTACTTGTCATGGCCGTGATTTAGCAGTGTGCAGATCATACAACAGTTAATCATGCAATTAACCATGAGGAAGAAAGCCTCAGACTACAGGGAGATATCAAACAATTGGAAATAAAAATTGTGAAAGCACTTCATTCCATAGAAGTGGGTGATAGTGAAGTAAAACCAAACTTCAAACCAGCCGCCCCCGTTCTAGTTGTGGCACTCAGCTGTCTCAGCAAGATGCACCGTCGATTGCTATGTTATCATAAACGGGAACAAATTTTCCCTTCTGCCCCACCTTTGACCAGGAGCACTCCCAACCTCTGAATTGCTTGTGCCTCTAAACCATTATAGAAATACCGTGCATTCTCCGGTTGTGTCACTGGAGCCATCGAGTACGACCTCATTCCCATCTCGATTTCAAGTTGGATCTTCGCGACTGTGCCACTCAGTTCCTCTGATTCTGGGGCTGGGAATTGGGACTGTATGGCAGCAGTGTTTACTGACTTCTGTGGGGAGCTGGTGGAGGAGCCGGTGATAAACTGCATTGCTATTGCAGCATATATTTCAACAAAAGCTGCAATGTCTCCGTAGTCTTTGCTGTTTTGGAGAAATCTATTTATCTCAGCCTTCAGCATATTAATGATGAAATCACCACAGCCACTTGGGGCACTGAAGTTAAGCGGTCAGCCCATTCTGAGTTCCCACATATCTGCCACTGTTCGATAAGCACTGATATTGTGCCTTTGGTAAGCTGCCTAACATTTCCTATGCTACTGTACTTATTGCGCACTGTCAGTGTGTGCGTCTGTGGAATGCCGTGATCGTCTAGCGGTTAGTACTCTGCGTTGTGGCCGGAGCAACCTCGGTTCGTAATCCGAGTCACAGCAGTAATTGTCTGGTTTTGAAATTAAATGATGTAATTTTAATTTAGTTATTTTTTAAAAGGAACAGTATATTGTTATAGAGGTGGAGGCAGATAACAAACAGTTCAGAGAAAGGGAACTTAGAGCTGTGAATATTTGTTGTTCAATGTTCACTTTTAGAGTTATGAAATAAATTGATATTATTTTTCTTTAAATAGTGGAATTTTCGAGTTCTCTGTCACTCGTGCTTTAACAGATTCTAAGGAAAGGTGAGCTTTTCTGGGTGTTTGGTTTAATTAACAAACAGGTTCATTGCTGTGTCGTAACAGCACACTTGGAACATTGTGTTCAGTTCTGTTCGCCTTGTTATAGGAAAGATGTGAAAGCTATAGCGATGTTGCAGAAGAATACCTACGGATCAACAGAAATATTGGCACACACCACACGATCGAATGAAATATTGAGGAAGTCACCACGTGAAAAATAAATATTGGCAGATTCTCCATCTCTGTATAAACGTCAGTGCGTCAGTGTTTGTGATCTGTCTGTTCAGATGCCTGTATATCTGTGTATGCATGTGCATCAATGTATCGGCATTTGTCTCTGTGTGTCTGCTTTAGTATCTGTGTGACCGCACCAGTCTCTATGTGTGCTTGTGTATCTATATTCATACCTGTGTGTATCTGCGTGTCTCTGTGCGTATCCGCGTGCCGTGTGCAGATCTGCCAGCCTCTGTGGTGTTTAAAGTGATGCAGTGTCCACCTCTGCTGGCCTTCACACTCTACTGCATTAATGGCAGTGGAGGGAGAAAACCAGAAGGAATTCAGTATAGGAGGTGGGCAGAGGGAGGTAGATTATAGCACGATCCAAACTGACAGCACCATCTGCACATGCACACACACACACACACACAGAGTTGGATATAGGGAGGATCATCATTGTACTGAGGACACTCATAGTCGCGAATGCTCCTGAGTAATATCTGTGCTCGCTCTGCAATGTGGAAGTGATTTGTCTTTGAAGATTATTCGTTACACAGAGTGTACACCTTAAAGAGTATTTCCACTGCAACTGCGTCCAAGCAATTCTGACCAAACCATCTGTAAGGTGATGCGATGAATTTATTACATGTTCTTTAAATTGAAATATGTTATAATTCACCCCTACAAGGTGTAAGTGAGAAAGGATTGAAAAGTCCTGAAACTGACCCAGTGGTGATGGTAATATATCGAGGTATTAGACAAAACTGTTCTGTGCCTCCAGAGATATTTGCAAAGCCAAACAGCCGTGCAATGTGAGAGATTCACAGTATTTGATGTCCTCTGACAGAGAGAAAAAAACTGACACTTGTTCAGTGTCATGGGGAGACCAGAAGAGGGTGGCATTGTATGACTATAAACTTAATAGGGACAGACATAGAGGTGGAGAGGGGGAGTAGGGGTTTATCTCAATTTCAATGGATTTACCCCCAAACCCACACAGCCATCAGTTCACAGAGATGCACACAAAGATACATAGGCACATTAAACACACAGCACATATACATACAGAGATGGACATTTACACACAAACACAGTGGTCTATTTAAGATAGAGATAAGTACGTTTTTCGTGAATAAGGGAATCAATGGTCAGTTGGTGAAGGCAGGAGAATGTGGCTGAGAAACATTTTAACCGTGATCAAACGGCTCAGCAAATCTAAGGAGTTAAACGGCCTAATTCTGTTTCAATGTCCAATTTTGTGAAGGGATTCATTCTGGAAGTCGAATTTGAATGCAGATTACTGGGTCAAGTGCAGTATTTGTAGAAATGTGGAGGAACAAACGGAACTTGGGGTCCATGCCTGTAGGTCTCTCAGTTGTCACCTAAGTTGTTAACAAGGCGTATGTTGTGTTGGTTTTCATTAGCAGTGGGACTGAGTTTAAGAGCCAGGAGATTATGCTGCAGGTCTATAAAGCCCTGGTGAGACCAGATTTGAAATGTTCTGATCACCTCATTATAGAAAGGATGTGGAAGCTGAAGAACGGGTGTCGAGGAGATTTACCAGGATGCTGCATGGACTAGAGGGCTAGTATTATGAAGAAAGTTTGAGGGACCTATGGCTTTACTCATTGGATTAAAGAAGGATGAGAGGTAACATGATAGAGCTGAACAAGATGGTGAGAGTTACAAACAGAGTAAATAGCCAAAGACTTCTTCCCAGGATGGAAATGATTGTCACGAGTTGAGCATAATTTTAAGGTGTTTGGAGAAAGGTTTTGGTAGATGTCAAAGGCAGGTTTTTTTACACAGAGATTGGTGGGTGCGTGGAATGCACTACCAGCGGTGGTAGTCGAATCACATACATTAGGGAGAGTTAAATGACTCATGGATAGGCACATGGAAGATACTAAAATTAAGGGTATATCGTTTAGTTTTATCTTAAAGTAGGCTAAAAGCATGGCACAACAGTGTGGGCTGAAGGGCTGTACTGTGCTGTATTTTTCTATGTTCTTATTTCCTACACTCTTGTAAGCTTATAGTATCTGGAATTCCTTTAACTTCAGTGGAGGCTACATTTAGTACGTATTTGATTGAAGAGAGTTAATAGAAATGTGAACAGGTTTGAGGGACTGAATGGTCTATATCTGTTCCTAATTGTCGTGTCCTTGTGTTTCGAAACAGTAGTGATTGGTTTGAGGGGAACAAATTTTGAGAATAAGGACCTTCCCATTTCAGACTGAGACGGGGATGTTCCTTTCTCTTTAGGATTGTGTGATCTGTGGTGTTCTCATCCCCTGGGAGCAGTGAAGACTGGGTTCCTGAAAACACTCAAGGTTGAGTTCCATAGCCCTTTGATGAACAAGAGAATCCATGTTTATTGGGAACAGACAGGAAGGGGATGTGTAGTTACAATCACGACAACAATGCACATTCCGAATGGTGCAGCAGGCTCGAGGGGCTGAGTGGCCAACTGCTGCTCCTGCCCCATGTGTTGTTCTCTCACTCAACCTCTCGAGGCTGTTACAGAGAGAGGAAGATCCCATTCAGCCAGTCAGGATCGGTACAATGAGACACGAGGAGATCTCTGTTCCTACTAAGAATTTATAAAAGGAGAGGATGAAGTTATTCAGCCGTTTGAGTACAATACACAGCACAGGAGGAGGCCGTCCAACCTTTCTAGGTTGCTTCACAGGAACGTGGAGCCCTGAGTAACTACCAGGAAATTGACATAAGGGATAAATGTTTATTTTCAGATTGGAAAACTTGAACTTCGTGTAGTACCTCAGAGATCAGTGCAAGATCCACAACTATTTCGAACCTGTCAATGACTTGGATGTGGACACTGATTGTATTGGAGTTCAATTAGCTCAGCCACCAGGATAGTCATTCAATCAGACGTCAAGTGGAAGTAGAGATTCTGTAATGGGATATAGACAGGGGAGTTTAGTGCGCAATCCTTCAGCAGAAACAGTATAAGCTGGGCTACCGAGGTTTGTACTGTGAAAGAAAGGTAAAACAACAGTAAACTGTTTAAATGGCGCGAGGTCACAAAACTCAGTGTGCAAAGGGATTTATCAATCCAGGTACAGACACCAAACAAAGTTATTATGCAAAAGTAGCGAGTGTTTAGGAAGGTATATGGAATGCCTCTACTTTTACAAAGTCTGTCAGGACATTTTACTGCAACTGTACAGAGCATTCCTGAGGCCACATTCGATACATTGTACAGAGCTATGATTCCCTAAATTGAATAGTAAATATACTCAATTGTTTTCGAGTCTTTGTAAAAATGCTTCACTTTTTTTTTCCTGGAATGAAGGCCTTATTCTGTCATACACCATGGAAACAGAAACTTTGGTCCAACTTGTCCACGCCAACTGGATGTGCTAAATTAATGTGGTCCCATTTGCCAGCATTTGGCCCATATCCCACTGAACACTGCTTATTCACGTACCAAACCAATGGGCTTTAATTACTGTAATTGTCCCAGCTTCCAACACTTCCTCTGACAGTTCATTCCATACACTTCATGAAAAGGTTACCACTTTTGTCTCTTTTAAATCTTTCCCCTCTCGCCTTAAATTTATGTGATCTAGTTTTGGATTCCCACAATCAAGGGAATGTCACCATTTCCAAACCCCTCGTCATTTTATAAACCTCTACAGGACCAGAGTACTTCAGGATTGAGAATGGGTGATGTTCATACTGAACCATATAAGATCTTGAGGATAGTGTATTAGTTGCGTAGCTGATGGACATTTCCTACGGTTATGTGAGACAAGAACTAAGGATTCAAATTTAAGAGAACGATGTACTTATTTTAAAACAGATACTTTGAAGACATGAATTTATTGGACAAAAATTATGAGGGCACATACAAACGTATCTTCAAATTATGCTTTAAAATTGCTCCTACATGGAGCAGGTTACAGGGATGGAGTCATACAATCCCTAGAATGTTCAACGAGGCTTCACATGATCCAGTATCGTAGTCAGATAACATTATTACATATTTCAGCTAAAAGATCGAGAGAATGCAACCTGCTTGAGAAGCCACAGCTTTTTGTTCCCTCTCTTTCCTTCTTCCTTCTCACAGCAACGTATGAGAGGTGAAAACCTGTCAGTCATCTTTACCATTCATGAAGATTTCCTGTTGAGGATTCATTGGAATCTCCACATTGCCTGAGGCAAAGGGAATTCAGTCAACTACAAATGTCACAGGAAGGAATCCGATTGACAACAGCTTGTGTGAGCAGAATACCCTCAGAGGCAGAATACCATTTATTTTGTTTTTCCTTTTTTTGTCTTGAATTTAACTATTTCTTGTAAAGCTCTTTTGAGCTGGTATTCTGCAGAGTTTTTTCTATCTGTCTTCAGGCATGTGTATGGGTGTGTCTGTGTGCACCTGTGTATGTGTCTGTGTGTATGCACAAAGTCTGTTGGTGTATGCATTGAAAGATAAATATTAATGCACAAATCTGTCCAAACTGCTTGTCATGTATCTTTCCATCTTACTTTCAGTATCTTTGATTAGGTGAGTTATTTTTGCAAATGTAAGATTTCGAACTGATTTGTCCCTCACAAAGAATGTGACCTACTCTGAGACCTATATCGTTAGCCATAACACCAACCTGGTTGCATTTAAAATTTATAATGACCAGTGGAGGAGCGGCACTAGAAAATAAAACAGTGACCCCTCTAACCACAGTCTGAGCATGGATGAGGAGTAATTCACAAAGGGCTGTTTGAGGGTAAATGCCTTTCCACGGAAGTTTGTATTGCATGCGTGTTTGCGTTTAGTAAAAGCTATATATTAGATATTGGAGAGTAAAGGACAATGAACTACAGACAGGAAATTGGGGCTGAGACCACAAACTGATCAGCTACAATCTTAGTGTTTAATTACCCACTCCTGCTCCTCAGTCCAATGTCCTTATGTTCCATTCAGCTCCTCAAACCTGCCAGACAAGAGCATTTGGAGGTCATTTACATCGATAAGCTGGTACACAGAAACAGAGCAGACCATTCAGGACCTGAAGACTCGATAGTGTAGTGCTGGAAAAGCACTGCAGGTCAGACAACTGTTCATCAGGAATCCTGACAAATGACTTATGCCCAAAATGTCGATTCTCTTGCTCCTTGGATGCTGCCTCGCCTGCTGTGCTTTTCCAGCACTGCACACTCGACTCTGATCTCCAGCATCTGCAGTCCTCACTTTTTTTTAGCACCTGAAGACTGTCACACACAGTTTGGTATGGAGTTGGAAAATATTCTTGGGAAAAGAAAGTGTCGGTGCCAGTGTGAAACATCCTACTCCACTCTCTTTACAGAACTGTGTTCATTTGCTGGTTATGTTACAGACCCAGATTCATTATGTGTACAGCTCCCAAACCTCACCCAGAGGTGTCTCACAAAATCATCTGGTCTCCCTGACTGCAATCTTCAATAACAGAATTTCCAGAGAAATAACTTTCCAATAACTGAATGCGAGACCAACAGAAACACAAATAAGTCATTCAGCCCTTTAGGCGTGTCTTTCCCTTAAATAAGATCATGACTAATCTGCTCAATGCCTCTACTCCTCTTTTGTGTCCAACTCCTGCAGCCCTCAACTCTCTGATGTGTCAAATATCCATTGTGCACCCCCCCCACCCCCAATCTTCTCAGTGATCCATCTCCCTTAATCCTCTGGAATAGAGAAGTCCCGATAGTCACTACCCTCTGTGAGAATGAAACACTCCGCGCACACACACCATGACCTATGGATATGAATCAAAATATGAACACAAGGTAAGGCAGGCCTTGATATCAAAGCAGGATTTAACTGAGGATGGTATCAAGGAACCCGAACAGAATTGAATGTAATGGGAATGATGTGTAAACTCCCCATTGGTTAGAGGCCATTCAGAGCACAAGGGAAGATGCTTGTGTTTGTTGAGGATCAACCATCTCAGTCACAGGACATCTCTGCAGGTGTCCTCTAGGTAGTTTTCTTCAGCTGCATCAACATCTTTCCCAGAGTATACAGTCAGAAGTGGGAGATGTTCTCTGAAGATCGCATAATGTTCAGAATAAGTTGTCACTTCTCTGCTGCTGAAGCAGTCTGTGTCCACGTGCAGCAAGACCTGGATAGCATTTAAACTGTGCTGTAGGTAACATTCATATAACAGTCCTGCTAGACATTGCTCATCTCCACAGTTAAACATGAGGAGCTCATTCAGCACCTCACACTGGTTTTAACGGAATATAAGAACGCCATTCAACCCATGGAAACTATTGGATAAGCCCATTCAGTCCTTTCTGCCTATTACACAAGTAGGGAATGAGTGTAGATAGCACAAAGGTGTTAAAGAGGAACCAGGAGTCGCTACGTCAGGTCCTTGAGCCACTTCCATATGACCAGGAAGAGGCTATGCAGCCTGTCAAGCTACTTATTCAGAAATAGGAGGATGTTACTGATACCCCACAGATAGACTGCTGCATGTTGTTCCTCCTGGCTCTATTGCTCGTGGTAGACACGTGTCACTTTAATGTGGTTTGCTGAAGGTGAGAATGGAAAATTGATGTTTTGTGCAAAGTCTCAAGAAAATACCTTCTATCTCTGAGAAGACAAACTGGCGTTCCTGTTGAGGTCAGAAGCTGGTGGGAATGGCTAACTCTTTCAGGAATAAGCCATTGTGCCGACTGACAGATTTATGAACAGTGCAGAGGCGCACACAACTGTACACTGAGACACTGAGGGTTTAGTTAGAGCATAATACTCCATTTCAACCAACATGGTGATTTGACACAGGTACGTGAAATATTGGGAAAAATGTATCATGTGGAAAATTCAAATTTTCACAATTTTTCTTGAGGATTATGGACTGACACTCATTATGTCAAGTTTAAATGTAATCGCCTGCTATTCTCTCGCAGTGCTACAGATTAAACACTCATTTCCTTTATACTCTCTTTCTCATCCAGGAATTAGTCAAGTGAAACTCCTTTGCACTCTCGATCGCAACAAAATCATTCCTTACAAAAGAGAGTAAACCTGCCAACAGTGCCCCGAATACTGTCTCAGCAACACTCTACAACTGCAGGAAGATGTCTTTATTCCTTTACTTGAATAATTTTATAATGAATGACAACAGATCATTCACTGTCCTGATTACTTGCCTTTTAACAACTGCAGTTCCCAACCTCTCATCTTCTAACCAATACAAAATGGAAAGGGCTACATTTGTTGCTCACATTCAAATTACTTTTTTTGCCTTGTGATCAGCTGTGTTCCAAGAACTGATACATTTGATACCCTATGAGCAATGATCTTCAGTTCAGAGCAGGATCTTACTCTCTGTATTCTCCCCATTATCCAATTCTCAATCCAATTAGTGTATTCACCCCTTACTGAAGGACTCTAACGTTCTTCGCTCACCATTCAAATGCCTTCTGAAAATTCAAAGACACCATTCCCATTGGTTCGCATTTGTTGATATCACAATCTACATCCTCCAAAAACTCCCACTAGTTTAGCAAAAACGATTTTCCCTTCCCTGAATCTCGACTGACTCTGCAAATCATATCATCATTCTCCAAAGATCTACTTGTTAGTAATGACGAAAAAATCTAATATTTTTGTCATAACTGACATCAATTTATCAATCAGTTGATAATCTGTTGTTCCTCTCTCTCTCCCTCTCCTGTTATAAGTATTTACGACAACAGTAGCTACTTTCAAATTTGCAGGACCCTTTCGATAATATAAAGCGCTTTGACCAACTTTGACCTCCCTCATAGAGTTATGGAATTGACAGTACAGAAGGAAGCCACTGACCCATTGTGTCCATTCCTGCTCCGGACAGATCTATCCAGCAAACCCAACTCTCCAGCCCTAAATCTGTGACCCTCTCAATTCATCACTCATCTGGTCCAGAAACTTATCAAGCTTCAATACAATGAGTTTTTTTCCCAGCATTTCCACTTTAATAATTCTAATTTCTTGCGGTTCCTCATTTTCCCCAGTCACTCTGCTCCTTAATATTTCAGGTGTATTTTCTGTTTCTTCCTTGGTGGAGACAGAACCAACATATTTACCTCGCCAGACAGATGTGGCCTCTGTCACCTCATGAATACACGAGAGGATGGCACTGTGGCATAATGGTTATGTCACCCACTCCTGCCTGGAATGTTCCAGAACAAAACCATTGTTGGAGATTGTGAGTACAGTCCTCTCCCTGGTGTGAGACTATTGGATATGCTGAAGGAGGTTCACAGCTCTGTGACCTCCACATTGTTGAAATAAACTGGCTTCAAACTTTGCATCTGGAAAAATATGTTATTGGGAAATATTTGTAGAAGTTTCAGAAAACGATCCGTGTCCTGCTCCTCCCTGTAGACCCAGACACTCTCTAAGTGCAGTGCGCAAACTTTGTCCAGAATGGGAACACTAGACACAATAGTGTTGGCTACTTGGGCTTCAGATTGGTTCCACACGTTGGTGCAAAATCGAAGGCCGAAGGGCCTGTATTGCGCTGTCATGTTCTGTGTTCTAGTGGGCAAAAATATGGGGTGGAGAGGAAAGACTTAAAAGCGATTTTAGGAGAAAAGCTTCTACACAGAGGATGGTGCAGTTATGGAATGAGCTTCCAGGGGAAGTGGTAGAGAAATGTTCAATTTGGGCAGGTACGTGCTTCGTCTCTCTGTGGTGGAGAATTCTGTTGCCTCAGGTTCTGGTGTAGCTTCAATAGAGAGAGAGAGAGAGAGAGAGAGAGAGAGAGAGAGAGAGAGAGAGAGAGAGAGAGAGAGAGAGAGAGAAAGCGCAAGATACTAAGTGATATCACCAGAGTACTGGAAGATATCAGGATCACACACAACTGTGTTGGAAGAACGGGTTTTGCTTCATGATGCACTGGTATAACCGGTCAGGAATGAGCAACCTGTGAGCAGGTGAAGTGATGCCGAATGGTTTTATTGCTAGAGCAGGTACCCAAAACCTCAGCTAATGTTCAGGGGAGACAGGTTTGAATCCCACCAGCAGAAATGGTGGAATTTGAAATCAATAATTTTAAAAATAGTAATTAACAATCCACAAATAAGTATGAGACCATTGCTGATGTACAAAAAACCCAAACACTTGTCCTTTCGGGAAAGACATCTGCCCATCCTGATGTGGTCTGCACGACATCTCCACAGCAAAGTGTTTGCCTCTCAATTACCCTCTGAAATGGCCGAGCAAGCAAATCCGTTCAAGGGCAGCTAGGGCTGGGCAAGAAAGGCTGGTCAGCCAGAGACACCCACATCCCATACCTGATTCAATGAATAATCCATTAGGATGGTCCCACTGGAACAGTACTGGGAGCAGTGTCCTGGCCAATCATGAAGGTAGGTTTATGGACAGGGCTTCCAAATGACAGAGAGGATGCAGGGACAGGCTTCAGGTGAAAGGAGCTTTCTAAATCCAGAGAGAAAACATGGAGCATCGGAACAGTATGCGAGTGCAGCTGAAGACAAGCAGAACGGAGCAGGAAGGGACAGAGTTGAACTAAAATTGTACATCAGCGAATAGATTTGTGACAGAAAATTGTGGGAAAGAGTAAGTTGTGGTTTTTTTTAAATGGACAACGTCGCTGTAATAAGTTAGATGGATTTGAGACACAGAGATAAAAGTGATTTAGACAGCTGGGCGAGATGAATACAGGGTGAACAAAAATATTCAGTGGTTCACAATCTTGTGCAAACTCAGGCAAAACGGACAACACAAACAATAATGGATAACAAAGGCATTAAAGAGAAAGCAATTGGTCTCAGATCATGAAGTAGAGTCAGTCTGAATGTAAATTCTGGCTACTACTTGCCAAGGACACAAGCAGCAGAACAGTTTTAGCCAACGAACAGCATTTCATTGCTCATCACTGCATTACACAGGAATTCATTGGAATTTTCTAAAAAGGGCATTGTGGTAATTTTGGAAAACTTCAATATTTGTATAATCTGGGACAATCACACGGACAACATTGATATTGGAAAAGGAGCTCGGAGAATTTTTTTTCAGTGTTGCTTTGAAAAACACATTGTGCAATTGACTAGAGACATAACTATCGCAGAGCGACCGTGTAATGAAACTTAGTGAATGAGTAATGTCACCTGCAGAGATTCTTCGGGAAATTGTGATAAAGTGCAGTTTAAAGAAATATAAAGATTTAAAGTGAATCACAGAGGACAAGCTGCAACTAGAAACAAAAATAGCCAATTACATGCGTGTGAGAGGAGAACTGACCAAGGTAAACAGGCTAAACAGACTGAAATATGTGCCTGTAAATGAACAGTGGAAAACATTTGAAGGAACAGTGTAAAACACAACAGAAGGTCATTCGATTGAAACAGTAAAGCCCTCAGCAAGAAATTCCCACTGATCCCTCACTCAGGACAAAGGTGATCATACTAGATTATGAGGCTGAGAAGATCATCAAAAAGTACTTAAAATCCTGAAGTGAGAGAGTGTTTTAGGAGTAAATGTTAATGGATTGCAATGGGTCTGCTCGCAGGAGGAGGGCTGTGGGAAGGGGAATCGTTGTCAGGGTTTATTGACACGATAGGAACAGGGAGAGGTGAAGGTGCTGGAGGTGGTGAGAGTGTTACAGAGAGGGGTCAGGGTGTTACAAAGCCAGGACGGATTGCTGCAGCTGGACGGGTTTGCAGAGGTAGGGAGGGACGCAGGTATTTTTATATATTCATTCATGGGATGTGTGTGTGTCACTGCATGAAAGAACATTCTTTGACCCCTCTGCTAATTACCCAGAGGGTAGATCAGAGTCAGCCATATTGCTGTGGGTCTGGAGTCTCATGTTGGCAAGACCAGGTTAGAATATTTGATGTCCTTCCCTAAAGGAGGTTTGTGAACGAGATGAGTTCTTCCTCCTGATCGACAATGTTTTAATGGTGGCCCCACCAATGTCTTTTACAGATACAACATGACATCCCAACTCTTATTCTTAATGCTCTCCCCAATGAAGGGAACCATCCCAAACGCCTGCTTCACCAGCCTGTCTACCTAGGACACCACACTCAAAAAACTGTGTACCTGGGTCACAGACTGACAACACTACCCAGGGCCCGAACATTAACTGTACAAGTCCCGCCCTGGTTTGTTTCACCAAAATGGAACACCCCACCTTTATCTAATTAAACTCCATCTGCTATTCATCAGCCCACTATCCCAGCAGAACTGTTCATCCTGTTGTATCACAGATAACCTTCTTCACTGTCCACTTTCCCACCAATTTCAGTGTCACCCAAAAACCTTACTAACCAGGAAACCTATATTTCCATCCAAACTATTTATCCAAATGACAAACACCAGGGGACCCACTCCACCGCTGGTCACATGTCTCCAGTCAGAAAAACATGTCTCCCATCACCCTCTGTCTCCTACCATCAGGCCAAATTTGGACCCAGTTCACTAGCTCCTCCTGAATGCCATATCCTTTTACATTGATCTGAGCTTATTACCCAGTTTACCAGACAGTACTTAGAACGCAAAACAGTTCATCCCAAGGCCCTTCGGCCATGATTTCATGCCAACCTTTTATCCAACTGTAAGATCAAACTAACCTACATACCCTTCATTTTACTCTTATCCATGCGTCTGTCCAAGAGTCTATTAAATGTTCCGAAAGTATCTAATTTTACTCCCACCATTGGCAGTGCATTCCAACCACCTACCATTCTCTATCCTCTTATCCATCCTTCAGTCACCTTAAAATTATGTCGCTTTGTAATAGCCATTTATTCCATAGGAGGAAAAGTCTCTGACTATTCATTCTCTCTGTGTGATTCTCATCACCTTGTTCACCTCTACCAGGTCGCCCCACACCCTTCTTCACTCCAATGAGAAAAGCCTTAGCTCCCTCAAACGTTCACCATAAGAACTGCCCTCCATTCCAGGCAGCATCCTGGTACATCTCCTGTGTATGCTCTCTAAAACTTGCACATCCTTCCTGTAAACAGGGGGCCAGAACTGAACACATTATTCCAAGTGTGGTTTCACCAGGACGCCATACAGATGCAGTAAAACCCAACGGCTCTTACAGTCAATCCCCTTCTAAGGGGAGCCAACACAACATATGCCTTTTTAACAACCCTACCAACGTGCGTGGAGATTTTGAGGGATCTATGGACACAGACCCCATGATCTCTCTGTTCCTCCGCACTGCCAAGTATTCTGCCTTTCACCCTGTATTCTGTATTTAGGTTCGACCTACCAGAATGAATCACTTCACACTTTTCCAGATTGAACTCCATCTGCCACTTCCAGCCCAGCTCTGCGTCCTGTCAATGTCCCATTGCAACCTACAACAGCCCTCCACATTCCCCACCACTCCACCAACCTTCATGTTTTTGGCAAACTTACTAACCCACTCTCCAACATCCACATCCAAGTCATTTACAAAAAATCACAGAGAGCAGAGTCCCAGAGCTGATTGTTACAGAACCCCACTGGTCACTGAGCTCCAGGCTCAATACTGTCCATCTGCTGCCACCCTCTGTCTTCTCTGGGCCATCCGATCCTGTATCCAGACAGACAGATTTCCCTGTATCCCAATCATCCTTCTTTTCTGAATGAGCCATCAACGTATTCTGTCATATCCTCAAAGAATTCAATAAGGTTTGCGAGGCATGACCTGACCCCTCACAAACCCATGCTGACTGTCACTAATTTAACTATGGTTTTCCAAGTAGTCATAAATCCTGTCTTTAGAGTCCTCGCCAATAATCTGCACACCATAGACATTCGACCAAATCCGTAATTCCCAGAATTCTACCTCCGTAACATGGCCCGAACTTTACAAATCTTCCCTCCTCTGCAATGTTCCCCAGAAGGGCACTGGAGGGTGGTGGGGGTTACAGAGATAGAGAGGGATATCAGGACAGGAGGATTTTACAGGCATTCGGAGGTTTGCAGTGCCACAAGGAAGCTTCAGTAATTGTGAGGTTTCATGGTGATGAAGGCATTTGGGGAGGGAGGGAGGGAGGGAGGGAGGATTGTAGGGAAATGAGAGGTTTCACAGTTTAGTTGCTTTGTTAGGGCTGTAAGAGGTTACTGAGTTGGGGAGGGTATACGCACTGGTCGATATTACATAAACATGTGGTTTTGGTTGCAATGGCATGAAGAGGATTCAGGAAGCTGGAGAGTATGGGGTCTGAACGAGGTTACACAAATGGGAAGAGTTGTCAGGAGGGGAGGTGTTTACAGAGACAGCAATGGTCTGATCTGGAGCAGAGGACCCAGATTGGGAGGGATGTGGGGACTGGAGGTGGTTTCACAGGGAAGGAGGACCATAGAGCCACAGGAGGTTACAGAAATGTGGAGAGCTGTAGGGCTGACAGGGGTTCATGGAGATGGGAATGTTGGGAGGGATGGAGAAGTTTACAGGGATAAGGATGTTTGTAGGCCAGGGCTGGATTACACAGACAGGGACTGTTTTAGGGAGCTGAGCAGATTACAGAGATAAAGAATTTTGTATCATCTGGCAGAACAAACAGAGATATGGAGGGTCATTGTGACTGAAGATGTTTATAGATATAGGAAGGCTTAGGTTCTGGGGGTTATTTAGACATGGAGGCTGTGAAATCGGGATTCTTTTTTGAGAGATTGGGGTTGCAAGTTTGGTTGGAGACAGTTTCACAGATAAGGGAGCATAGCACAAACAGGACGAAGTTCCTGTGATAGGAAGGGTTCGAGTGGAGAGTGATGTTTACACAGATAGGGGTGTAAGAGGTGGAGAAGGTTATGGAGATGGGTAGGTGGATGAAGATACAGGAGGAGCTTACATTGACAGGGTGGGTGATAGTGACGGGAGGATGTTACATTGTTAATCAGTCTTGTAGGAACAGGATAGGGAGAGGCACAGGCATTGGAGTGGGATTTACAGATCGGGAGTGTTGCAGGGACCTGAGAGGATAACACAGAGAGGGATGGTGTTAGGGTCTCCACACACTGATGGTGTTTTAGGAACTGGAAGAGGTTTGGTAGATAGGGAGGGCTGTAAGAGCTGCAGGAGCTTATGGAAAGTTGAAAAGTTGGAGCAATTCACAGAGGAAGGGTTCTCTGACAGGAGTAGGTCACAGATAGTGAGGGTTGTGTGGCCGGAGAAAGTTAAAGAGATGGAGAGCTTTCGGGTCCGGAAGATATTACACTGACAGAAACAGTTGAAGAGACTGAAGCAAAAATGCATGGAGAAGGTTACACAGATAGGGAGGTGAGTAGGGACTGAAGGTGAATACACAGACATGGAGGGTTGTATTGTTAGACGGAGCTGAGAGGGATAGGGACTGGTGTAGGGATTTACACAGATAGGGAAGGTTGTGTTTTTGGAGAAGGTTACACTGATACAGACAGTGTTAGGGAGTGTTTAGTGGACTACAGAGGAGCTCAGAGAGAGTGTATTATTGGGAGTGGAGGAGATTACAGACACAGAGATGGCTGCCTGTTTGAAAAGAGCTTCTACAGATCCTCAGTGCCGTAAGGCTGGAGGGAGGTTACAATAATAACCGTTACCGACTCTTAATGACTTTTTTGATATAGAGAAAGTCTCAGAACGGGACTGTCAAAAGAAAGTATAGACAGTCCAGATGAGTTTACAGAGATATAAATGTTTTTGGGGGTTTCAGGATGGAACAGTGATTGGGAGTGATGTAACAAATGTCAACAGTTATAGGGATTGTTCTAAAAGCAGGAAGAGGTGACAGTCATAGCGATAGTGGTAAGGACTGGAGAAGCGTACATCGCCAAGGAGTGTTTTAGAGACTGTTGGAGATTACACATATAAGGAGAGTATTGGAGATGAGGCAAGGTTCAAGAGACAGGGACGGTTGACAGGACTGGACAATAACCTGAAAAGAATCTCCACAGTGTGTAACCAGGCCATTCGGCCCAACAAGTCCACACCAACCCTCTAAAGAGCATCCTAACCAGACCCATCCCTCACCCTATCCAATAAACCCTGCATTCCTCATGGTGAACACACCTAAACCACACTTGCCTGAATACTACAGTCAATTTATGATGGCCAATCACGTATCGTGCAAATGTTGGTCTATGGCAGGAAACCAGAGCACCCAGAAGAAACCCACACAGTCAGGGGGAGAACATGCAAAGTCCACACAGACAGTCGGCAAAGCTGGAATTGAATCCAGGTTCCAGGCACAGTGAGGCTGATTATACAGAGCACTGCAGAGATTGGACTAGGTCACAAAGGTTTATTGGAGCAGGAGGAAAATATATTACGGAACAGGAGAAGTTTACATAGATGGTGTCCATGAGAAGGACTGGAGGAGGTTAACGCAATAGGGAAGGTTGTGGATTCTCTCTACAATTAAAGGTAGGGACAGTTGGGGAGACTGGATGAAGTTCGTCAGACTCAGAGTTGTACACATTGGGTGAGGTTACTGAGTTAGCAAGGATTCTACGGACTGGCTGACGTTATGAACAGATGCAGTTGAGAGTTGTTACAACAATTGAGAGGATACTTCAGGCACATGGATGGTTTTAGTGGCTGCAGGATGTTCGAGAGCTCGGAAGGCTGGTAGTGACTGGAGGTGGTCAAAGGTAAGGAATATTGTAGTGATGTGAGTTAGTCACAGAGACAGAGAAGATTAAAGAGAGAGAGAGGGCAAGTTTATAGATCTCGGGAGCGTTCAGGTGGCTTCAGAACGTTACACATTGGGAGGGCTGGTAGGAAACGCTGTAGGAACTGGAGGACTCTGTACAGACAGTGAGGTGAAATGGATGGTGGAAGGTTAGAGGTAATGAGGTGCTGTAGGACAGGATGGAGGAGTGCTGTGGGGACTGGAGAAGGCACAGTGGCATCATGTGCTGGAGAGGCTGGTGGAAGGTATATAGATGGGGAGGTCAGTATGGGCTGGATGTTACAGACAGAGTGGGCTGTCGGTGCTAGACAAGATGACAGACATAAGGATTTTTATAGGGTTTTGGTGATATGGTCATAACACTAGGTTTGAAAGTCGTTTTGGAAAAATATAATGATAGGGCAGAAGTGAAGAGGTCACATTTGTGGAAGCCCCCTAATCGTTAGAATATCACCATCACTGGGCATTATCACGATCACGGAACAGGATCTGCCAAACACAGACTGGGAGGAACTATTTGCTGTTGGTTCATATTCAGAAAGAGGAAGTATGTTAAAGTGATACAGGGAGAATTCAAGGCCAGTGTGTTCTCCAAAGAGTGAATGACAAAGGCAGGAACTCCAGTGAATACTGGTCAAGCGATATCATAAGTTTGATAATGGAAATACAATGCGATGAAAACAGGCAAAGACCGACCAAGGAATAGAGAGTGCAAGGGGATCTTTAAAATGACGGGCAAATAATGGGCATGAAATATCCTTGGCAGATACTGTTAAGGAGAGGCCACAAGGTATTTTATGAGTATAGTTGGAGCAAGAGGATTCCCAGGCAAACAGCGAGACCTGTTAGAAACCAAAGGGACACTCTGTGCATGGAGCCAGAGGAAATAGGTGAGAACTTCAATGAATACTTCCCGTCTGTATTCACACAGGAGAAAGGCATTATAGATGGGGATTTCAGTTAAGATGGTGAGGTCATGTAAAGATCAATAAGGAGGAGGTATTAACTGTTATCACAGTCATAAAGGTGCAGAAATCCCCAGTGCCCAATGAAATGTATCCCAGGCTGTTATGGGAGGTAAGGGAGGAGATTGCTGGGGCCCTGGTGGATATATTTAATACTTTGCTGGCAACAGGTGAAGCGCTGAATGACTGGAGGTTCGCTAATGTGGGTTATTTGTTCAAAAAGGGCAGCAGGGATAGGCCAGGTAATTACAGAACTGATGGTCTGACAGCAGGGGGAGGGACATTATTGGGAACAATCGTGAGGATGAATCAACACTTCCAAAGGCAAGGATCACCTCGGCAGCGTCATCACGGATTTGGTAGAGGGAGATACTGTCTGAGGAATTCAGTTCAGTGTTTTTGAAATGGTATGTAAAAATATTGATGAGGGCAGTGCAGATGATGCGGTTTACATGGACTTGAATAAGACCTTTGACAAGGTCCCTCATGTAAGGCTGGTCCAAAAGGGAAGAGCCACTGGGATCCAAGGCATTTTGATAATTTGGATACAAAATTAGTGGATAGACTTCTTCGTGTTTGAAATGCTTTCACCATCGGGTGTACCACAGGGATCTGTGCAGCAACCATTGTTGGTTATTCTGTGGAATAATAACTCCAATGTGAAAGCTGAAGGAATCATTAGTAGGTGTGCTGATGACATGAAAGGTGAGGAGGATGGACTCAGGCTGCAGTCAGATATCAATCAGATGATAAACTGAGCAGAGTAATGGCAGATGGAGTTTACTTCTGATCACTGTGAGGTAATGCACTGTGGGAAGTCTCATAAGCGAAGAATGTACATCATGAAGGGTAGGTCCTCCTGGAGAACTGAGGAGCACAGGTGGGCAAGTCCCTGGATGTCTGAAGGTGTCAGCACAGGCTGACAGGGTGGGGAAGGCACCTGAACGGGGAGCAGGAGGGGGACCCACATCCTGATGGGGCAAATTGTTAGAGCTGCTTGAGAGGATATAATCTAATCTGGCAGGGTGTTGGACCTTAAACAGTCGTAAGGCCAGAAAGAAGATTGAGGTTGGTGCACAAGTTAAAGACAGCAATTTCAGCAGACAAGGCAGGCAAGAACATAGCAGGGAATGGGGGAGGGGGAACTGATGATTAAACTGCATTGATTTCAATACAAGGGGCCTGACAGCTAAGGAAGATGAACTCAGGGCATGGATTTGAACATGGGACTGGGATATTATAGTTATCACAGAAACACAGCTGAAGGAGGGACAGAGCTGGCAGTTCATTGTTTCAAGGTGGAGATGCTACAGGAAACATCGAAGGGGAGGCAAGAGAGGATGTGTGGTGGTGGGTTTTCATTGCATGAATCATCACAGCAGTACTTAGAGAGGATATTCCTGTGGGATCACCCAGTGAAGCTATGTTAGTGGAACAGAGAAATAAGAATGGGTCATCACTCTGACACGATTGTCTTACTGACCCCGAATAATCCGTGGCAGACTGAGGAACAAATATGTCGGGAGATCTCAAATATCAACCATAATAAAAGGGCTGTTATGGTTGGGGTTTTTAAACTTTCCAAACCTAGACTGGGACAGCCAGTGTTCAGTGTTTAAGGGAGGAATTTGGTAATTGTGTTCCAGAAAACTCCCAATCAATATGTAAATGGCCTGAAAAGAGAAAGGGGCAAAACCTGACCTCCCCTTGGGAAACAAGGTAGGGAAAGGGACTAAGGTGTGAGTAAAGCATTTTGCCAAAGGGACCACAGTTCCATTAGTTTGAAAACAGCAATGGAAAAGGACAGGGCTGGTCCACAGGTTCAAGTTATAAAATCGGGCCAGACCAATCATGATCGTAGTAGCCAGGAACTTTCAAAAGGTGACTGGGGAGTCTATTTGCAGGGAAAGGGAAGTCTGGCAAGTGAGAATATTTTAAAAGTGAGATAAATTGAGCGATCACCACCAGCATGTTCCTGTTTGTGGGCAGGTCAATGCTGACAGCATTAGGAAACACTGGCTGTCTATTGAGGGTTTGGTCAAGGAAAAGGGGGCACATGTCAGGTATAGCCAGATGGATCAAGGGAATCCCCGAGGATCACAGGGGCTATAGGAATACACTTTGGGTAGAAATCAGGAATACAGAAAGGGTACATGAAATTGCCTCAGCAGAAAATGATAAGGAGAATCCAAGAGTGATTGTATAAATATATTGAATAAAAGAATAACTCAAGACGAAATAGTGTCCATTAAAGATCAATGAGGCCATTGATGTGTGGAACAGCAGGATATGGCTAAGAACTTAAACACATTTTGTATTCCAGAATTTACAGTGGACAAAGACTGGGGAACTCAGGGAACAAGAGTAATACGTTAGACCACATTTGGAGTTCTCTGCAATTCCAGTGTCCCCACTACAGGAAGGATGTTGTGAAAGTTGAAAGTGCTCAGAAAAGATTTACAAGATGTTGCCAGGATTGTTGCTGAATAAGCTGGGGTTATTTTCCCTGGAGCATCAGAGACTGAGGGGTGACCTGACAGAGGTTTATATAAACATGAGGGGTATGAATTGGGTAAACAGTCATGGTCTTTTCCCAGGGCTTGGAGAGTCCAAAACTAGAGGGCATAGGTTTAAGGTTGAAGGGGAAAGGTTTAAACAGCACTGAAGGGGCAGCTTTTTTATGCACACGGTGGTGCGTGTATGGAATGAGCTGAGAGAGAAAGTAGCAGATACTGATACTATGACAACATTTAAAAGGCATTTGGATGGGTATATGAATAATAAGGGTTAGAGGTACATGGGCCAAATGCTGGTAAATGGGATGGATTTATTCAGATCTTCTGGTCAGCGTAGATGAGTTGGACCAAAGGATCTGTTTCCATGCTGCCCATCTCTATGACTTAAAAAGAGGCATATTATAGAAGAGGTGGTGCTGGAGATTTTACAACACAAAGGAATGGAAAGACCCAGGACCTGATTAACTGTATCACAGGACATTGTGCGATGCTAGGGAAGAAATTCTGGAGCCACGAGCAAAGATATTTATACCATTAACAACCATGTGTGATGTGCTGGAAAGGCTGGAGGGTGGCATAATGGGCAGGGAAGGAGGTTTTTTGAGATTACAAAGGGATCTTGATGAAATGGGTGAATGGGCTGAAAAACGGTAGATGGTATTTAATCTGAATAAATGCGAGGAAGTGCACTTGGTAAAACAAACAAGGGTAGAGCTTATACAATTAATGTTCGGACCTCAGTTAGTGTTTTAGAGCAGAGGGACCTCCGGGTTCAGGTACATAATTCTTGAAGTTTGCATCACAGGATGGATAAGACAGTGCTTGGCATGCCTGACTATTGCTCAGTCCATTGAGTGGAGGATTTGGGACGTCATGTTGAGATTGCACAGATATTGGTGAGGCCTGTTCTGCAATACTCTGTCGAGTTCTGGTCGCCCAGTTATAGGGAGGATATTATTAAGCTGCAGGGGGTTCAGAAGACATTTACCAAGACGTTGCTGAATATGAAAGACTTGAGTTCTGAAAAATGGCTGGATAGGCTGAGTCTTTATTCATTGGAGCCTGGAGTTTGAGATGTGATGTTATAAAAGTTTATTTTTTAAAAAATGAGATATAGATCGATTTAATGGTAGTTGCCTTTTCCGTAGGATGGGGGAGTCTCAAGAGGAGGGACCACATTTTTAAGGTTAGAAGAGAGATGTTCAAAAAAAAGACATGGGGGCAAATTGTTCCACAGAGAGTGTTTTGATTGTGGAATGAACTTCCTGAGGAAGGGGTGGACGTGGTTACAATTACAAAGTTTAAAAGACAGAGATACTAAACAAATATTTTGCATCAGTTTTTACTGGGGAAAAGGATATGGAAGATATAGAATGTAGGGAAATAGATGGTGACACCTTGCAAAATGTCCATATTACAGAGGAGCAATTGCTGGATGTCTTGAAAAGCTAAAGATGGATAAATTCCCAGGACCTGATCAGGTGTACCCTCGAACTCTGTGGGAAGCTAAAAAAGTGATTACTGGGCCTTTTGTTGAGATATTTGTATCATCGATAGTCCCACGTGAGGTGCCGGAAGACTTGGGTCGGCTAACGTGGTGCCACTGTTTAAGAAGGGTGGTAAGGACAAGCTAGGGAATTATAGAGCAGTGAACCTGACGTTGCTGGTGGGCATGTTGTTGGAGGGAATCCTGAGGGACAGGATGTACATGTATTTGGAAAGGCAAGGATTGATTAGAGATAGAGATTTGTGCGTGGGAGATCATGTCTTACAAACTTCATCGAGTTTTTTGAAGAAGTATCAAAGAGGATTGAAGAGGGCTGAGCGGTAGACGTGATCTATATGGGCTTCAGTAAGGCGTTCGACAAGGTTCCCCATGGGAGACCGATTAGCAAGATTCGATCTCAAGGAATACAGGGAGAACTAGCTATTTGGATACAGAACTGGCTCTGAGGTAGAAGACAGAGGGTGGTGGTGGAGGTTTGCTTATCAGACTGGAGGTCTGTGACCAGTGGAGTGTCACAAGGATTGGGCCTAAGAATGGTGAATAACCAAAGGTAAGGGAGCCCAAAACTCGAGAGTACACAAGGGACATGAGAGCCCAAAGATTTAAAGAGGGAGCTGAGGGGCAACATTATCCACAGAAGATGGTGCACAGACTGCCAGGGGAACATGGGAGAAACAAGAACAATGACAACATGGAAAAGACATTTGGGCAGGTACATGGAGGGGAGAAAGTTTGAAGAGAAAAGGTCCAAACGCAGGCAAATGAGACTCATTCAGTATAGGAAACATGGAGAGCATTGATGAGTTGTACCACAGGTTCTGTTTCCGTGCTGTATCACTCTGTATCCAATTAAAGAGGATTACAGTACCAAAATAAAGCATGTTGTAGACACTGAAGCAATTTACAGCGATAAGGATGGTGGTCTGGAATGCAGTACATTTCAAATATGTGGAGGACTATCGGGAAGGAAGTTAGTTACAGGAACTATTATAGGAGTTAAAAATTACTGAAGACAATGGTGCAAAAGCCATGCCATAGGCACAGAGTTGCAGAATAGTGAGTCTTAGCACAGTGATGGAGGGAGAACACAGAACAGAAAGATCCCAGGCAGCATTCCCAAACCCTCGTCAGAGGCCTGCTTGCCCCTCTGTTGTTCTGATGCTCACTAAGACAGCACAGGCCTGGATTGATAACTCTGAATTCCCCATGCTGTCTCAGTGCAACATACATTAAAGTAGAGGTGGTGATTGAGTCTGGGGTGTGTCTGTACTGTACTGTGCTCCCCATCCAGCACTGTATCTATGTCATGTCCTGTTAGCGATGTTTGGAGCCCTCTCATTGCTCCCTGCTCTGTGCACTCTGAGTGATCTTACCTCACTCCAGGATGTATTGAAGACTCCACATCTCCCTGCCTTTTGTCTCTCTGGCTGACCAACCATCTTCAATGGGGTGTTGGACGAGACCCCCAGCAATTGGGAGGTCTATTGATTCAGGAACTTCCTAAATACCTACAGGAGACAGAGAAATAGACAGAATAGAAACTTAGACTGATGCAGTGAGGGTTACACATGGAGAATGGAAATGAGCCCCACAGATATCTGGAAAATCCCACTCCATCCCTGGGTTGTGCTGTTGCATTTCTCTGGAGTGGAGAATTCTGTTGGCTCAGGATCTGGAGTAATTGGAAGAGCGGGAGGCGCTGACAGAGGCAGCAATTAGACCCAGACAGTGAGGGATACCACATGGAGAGAGACAGTGTGATATCACCGGAGTGCTGCAAGACTTCAGGATCACACAGTCATGTTGGAAGAATGGGTTTAGCTTCATGTGTCAGTGCTCAGGGATGAACACCCAGTGAGCAGGCGAAGTGATGGCCTAGTAACATTATTGTTAGGGCATTTATCCAAAACCTCAGCTAATGTTCAGGGGAGACAGGTTTGAATTCCACCATCAGAAAGGGTGGCGTTTGAAATTAATAATTTTAAAAATAGTAATTAACAATCCATAAATAAATATGAAACCATTGCTGATGTACAAAAAAATCAAATACTTGTCCTTTAGATCAGGGCATCTGCTTATCACGTGGTCTACACGATATTCCCACAGCAAAGGGTTTGCCTCTCAATTATCCTCTGAAATGGCCGAGCAAGTTACTTCGCTCGAAGGCAGCTAGGGCTGGGCAAGAAAGGCTGGTCAGCTGGAGGCACCCACATCCCATACCTGATTTAATAAATAATCCATTAGGATGGTCCTACTGGAACTGTACTGGAACCAGTGTCCTGGCCAATCATGTCGGTAGGTTTATGGGACAGGGCTTTAAACTGACACAGAGGATGCTGGGACAGGGTTCAGGTGAAACGAGCTTTCCAAATGCAAAGAGAAAAGGTGAAGTATGGGAGCAGCTGGGAATGTGACTGAAGGCAAGCAGAAAGGAACAGGAGGGGACAGAGTTTAACTACATCAGGGAATAGGTCTGTGACAGGAAATTGTGGGAAAGAGTAAATTATGTTTTTTTGGAATGGATAATGTCTCTTCAACAAGGTAGATTGATTTGTGACACAGAGATAAAAGAGATTTAGACACCAGAGAGACATGCGTACAGGGCGAACAAAACGTGGGCATAAACATTCAATGGTTCACTACCTTGTGCAAACTCAGGCAAAATGGGCAACGCTATCAGTAATGGATTTCAAAGGCATTACAGAGAAATCATTTGACCTCAGATCATGAAGTAGATTCAGTCTGAATTTAAATTCTGGCAACGACTTGCAAAGGACACAAGCAGCAGAACAGTTTTAAGCCACCAAACTACATTCCATTGCTCATCATTGCATTAAACAGGAACTCATTGGAATTTCTTAACAAACACATTGTGATAATTTTGGGAAACTTCAATATTCACATAATCTTGGACAGTCACACTGACAACAGTGATATTGGAAGAGGAGTTCAGAAAAACTTTTTTTCGGTGTTTTTTTTAATAAAACATTGTGCAACTGGCTAGGGACATAACTATCTCAGAGCGACCATTGTGTGATGAAACTTAGTGAATGAGTACTGTCACCTGGAGAGATCCTCAGAGAAATTGTGATAAAGTGCAGTTTAAAGAAATATAAAGTTTTAAAGTGAACCACAGAAAGGATAAGCTACAACTAGAAACAAAAACAGCCAATTACATGTGTTTGAGAGGAGAACTGACCATGGCAAAGAGGCGAAACAGACCGAAATATGTGCCTGTAAATGAACAGTTTGAAGGAAGTGTAAATCACTCAACAAAAGAACATTCCATTGAAACAGACAAAATCTCAGCAAGAAATTCCTACCGGCCCCTCACCCAGGACAAAATAGACCATATTAGATAATGAGGCTGAGAAGATCACCAAAAAGTACTTAAAATCCTGAAGTGACAGAATGTTCTAGGAGTAAGTGTTAAAGGGATTGCAAAGGGTCTGCTGGCAGGAGTTGGGCAGTGGGAAGAGGAATCATTGTCAGGGTTTAATGTCACAATAGGAACAGGGAGAGGTAAAGGTGCTGGAGGTGGTGAGAGTGTTACAGAGAGTGGTCAGGGCCTGAACAGTGTTACAAAGCCAGTACGGATTGCTGCAGCTGGAGGTGTTTGCAGAGATAGGGAGGGACATTTGTATTTTTATTTATTCATTTATGGGATGTGGGTGTCACTGCTAATTACACAGAGGACAGCTCAGAGTCAGCCATGTTGTAGTGGGTCTGGAGTCACATGTTAGCCAGACCAAGTTAGAATGTCAGATATTCTACACAAAAGGAGGTCAGCGAACCAGATGAGTTCTTCCCACTGATCAACAATGCTTTTATGGTGACCTGACCAATGTCTTGTACAGATACAACATGGCGTCCCAACTCCAACACTTAATGCTCTGCCCAGTGAAGGAAACCACCCCAAACACCTTCTTCACCAGCCTGTCTATCTGTGACACCACTTTTAAAGAACTGTGTACCTGGGTCACTGATTGACAACATGACCCAGGGCTCGAACATTAACTGTACAAGTAACACCCAGGTGTGTTTCACCAAAATGACACAATTCACATTTATCTAATTAAACTCTATCTGCTATACTTCAGCCCGCTATCCCAGCAGTACTATCCATCCTGTTGTATCACAGATAACCTTCAACACTGTCCAGTTTACCACCAATTTCAGTGTCACCCAAAAAACTTATTTAATTTACTTACCAATATTCCCATCCAAACCATTTATCCAAATGACAAACAACAGTGGACCCACTCCACCGCTGGTCACATGCCTCTAGTCAGAAAAACAACATGTCTCCCATCACCCTCTGTCTCCTCCCATCAAGCCCAATTTTCTGTCCAGTTGACTAGCTCCTCCTGAATGCCATATCCTTTCACACTGATCTGACCTTATTACCCAGTTTACCATATGACACTTCGAACACAGAACAGTATAGAACAAGACCCTTCGGCCATGATGATATGCCAATCTTTTATCCGACTGCAAGATCAAAAAAAAGTGGCAGACAGATTTGAGTTCAGATAAATGCGAGGTGCTGCATTTTGGGAAAGCAAATCTTAGCAGGGCTTACACACTTCATGGTAAGGTTTGAGGGAGTGTTGCTGAACCAAGAAATCTTGAGGTTCAGGTTCATGGCTCCTTGAAAGTGGAGTCGCAGGTAGATAGGATAGTGAAGAAGGCGTTTGGTATGCTTTCCTTTATGGGTCAGAGTATTGAGTACAGGAGTTGGGAGGTCATGTTGCGACTGCACAGCACATTAGTTAGGCCACTGTTGGAATATTGCGTGCAATTCTGGTCTCCTTACTATTGGAGAGATGTTGGGAAACTTGAAAGCGTTCAGAAAAGATTTATAATTATGTTGCCAGGGTTGGAGGATTTGAGCTACAGGAAGAGGCTGAACTGGCTGGGGCTTTTTTCATTGGAGTGTTGGAGGCTGAGGGGTGACCTTATAGAGGTTTACAAAATTATGAAGGGCATGGATAGGGTAAATAGATAAAGTATTTTCCCTGGGGTTGGGAAGTCCATAGGTTTAGGATAAGAGGGGAAAGATATAAAAGAGACGTAAGGGGCAACTTTTTCACAGAGAGGGTGGTATGTGTATGGAATGAGCTGCCAGAAGAAGAAATGGAGGCTGGTACAATTGCAACATTTAAGAGGCATTTGGATGGGTATATGAATATGAAGGGTTTGGAGGGATATGGACCAGGTGCTGGCAGGTGGGACTAGATTGGGTTGGGATGTCTGGTCGGCATGGACGGGTTAGACTAAAGTGTCTGTTTCCATGCTGTACATCTCTATGACTCTAACTTCCATTCCCTTCATTTTATATCACCCATGTGCCTATCCAGAAGTATATTAAATGTCCCTAATGCATCTAATTTTACTGCCACTGCTGGCAGTGCACTCCACATACACCACTCTATATGTAACAAACCTACCTCTGAGATCTCCCCTTAAGCATCTGCTAATCGCCAGAAAATTATAACCCCTTGTAATAGCTACTTATGTCAGGGTAAAAAAAATCTCTCTCTAATCACCATCTATGACTCTCATCACCTTGTTCACCTCTGCCATGTCACCCCTCATCCTTCTTCACTCCAATGAGAAAAGCCTTAGCTCCCTCAAACTTTCTTCATAAGACATGCTCTCCAGTACAGACAGCATCCTGGTAAATCTCCTCTTCACCCTCTCTAAAACTTCCACATCCTTCCTGTAATGAAGGGACCAGAACTGAACACAATATTCCAACTGGGGTCGAAGCAGGGCTCTATAGAGCTGCAACATAACCTCACGGCTTTAAAACTCAATCCCCAAACTAATGAAATCCCACACAATATATTCCTTCTTAACAAGCCGATCAGCTTGGGTGGCATCTTTGAGGGATCTATGGATCTGTTCCTCCGCACTGCCAAGGATCCTACCATTAACCAGGAATTCTGCATTCAAAGTCAATCTTCTAAAATGAATGACTTCACAATTTTCCAGATTGAACTCCATCTGCTACTTCTCAGCGTCTTGTCAATGGCCCGTTGCAACCGACAACAGCCCTCCACACTATCAAACACTCCACCAACCTTTGTGTCATTGGTGGAGTTACTAACTTACTAACCAACTCTTCCACTCACACATCCAACTTATTCATAAAATCACAAAGAGCAGAGGTCCTGTAACCACTCCCTGCAGAACACCACTGGTCACTGAGCTCCAAGATGAATGCTGTCCATCTATCATCGCCCTCTGTCTTCTGTGGGCCAGTAATCCTGTATCCAGACAGACAGGTTTCCCTGTATCCCGTGCCTCCATACTTTCTGAATGAGCCATAAAGGTGTTTCGTCACATTCTCAAAAGATTGATTAAGAATTGTCAGGCATGACCTGCCCCTTACAAAACCATGCTGACTATCTCTGATCAATCTATGGTTTCCTGTCTCTCAGAGTCTTCTCCAATAATCTGCACACCATAGACATAAGACTTTCACGTGTGCAATTCCCAGGATTATCCCTATTCCCTTTCCTGAACAAGGGAATAATATTTTCCTGCCTCCAATCATCTGGTCCGACTCCAGTGGACACTGAGGGTGCAAAGGTCATCACCCAGGTGCGCAGCAATCCATTCCCTCGCTTCAGATAGTAACTTTAGACACATCCAGTCTGGCTCAGTGACTTATGTTTTACAAAATTCTCAGCACATCCTCCGAAACATCCACCTGTTCACGGACATCAGCCTGTTTCACACTGTCCTAACAAATGACAAGGTCCCTCTCAGCAGTGAATACTGAGGCATAGTATTCATTAAGGACCTCCCCTACCTCCTGTGACTCCAGGCACATGTTCCTTCCACTATCCCTGACCGGCCCTATCCTCACTCTGGTCATGCTCTTGTTCCTCCCATAAGTGGAGAATGCCTCACGGTTTTCCTTAATCCTTCCCAACAATGCTTTTTCACGTCCCCTTCTAGTTGCCCTAAGTCCATCTCTCGGTTCCTTCCTGGTACCTTCAGAGAATCCCTACTGTGTGGAAACGGGCCATTTGGCCCAACACCTCCATACCAACCTTCCAGACAGTATCCAACCCAGCCCCATTCCCCCACCCTATTAATCTCCATTTGCCCTAACTACTGCGCCACACCTGCACATCCCTGAACACTATGGGTAATTTAGTATGGCTGAGTCACATAATCTGCATATCTTTGGGCTGTTGGGGGAAACCAGAGCACCTGGAGGAAAAACCATGCAGACACGGGAAGAATGTGTAAACTCCCCACAGACAGTCGCCTGAGGCTGTAATCGAAATGGAGTCCGTGGTGCTATGAGGTCGCAGTGCTAACCACTGAGACACCGTGCCACCCAATGTAACTCTCTGGAGCCCTGTCTGATCCTTGCTTCCACGACCTTAAGTAAACTTCCTCCTTCCTCTTGACTAGATGCTAAAGTCCATGTGGACAACGTTGACTGCTCTGCCTTCACCTATCTTTGGCCACCTCCTCGAAGAGTCAATCCGGTTTGTGAAACGTAATTTTCCAGTCACAAAGCCCTGCTGACCATCTCAAATCAGCCCTTGCCTTTGTAAATGTAAGGAGCTCCTTTCTCTCAGAATCTCCTCCAACAACTTCCCCATCACTGGGCTCACTGGACTGTAATTTCCTGGCTTTTTCCTGCAGCCCTTAAGTGATGGAACAGCATTCACCGCCCTCCAGTCTTCCGGCACCGCACTGTGTCTGTTGATAATATGAATATCTCTGTTAGAGACACTGCAATCTCTTCCCCACATTCCCACAATATTCTAGGATCGACCTAATGAGCTGCTGAGGATTGATCTTCCTTTATTTGTTTTAAGATTCCAGCACTTTCTCTTCTCTGGTGAGGATTCTTTCCAAGACATCACTATTTATTTCCCCAAGTTCCTGAGCTTCCATGTCTTTCTCCACAGTAAATACTGACAAAGACTGTTTTGCCTAATACCTCACCCTTCTCCTCTGGTTCCACACATAGGCGACCTTATTGATCTTTAAGGGGCCCTATTCTCTACCAAGTTACTCTTTAGCCCTTATTGAAACTTGCATAAAGGCTTCTGAGAATTGAAATACACCATATCCCCTATACCATGACACCCCTCCTCCACCCTTACAATTCTGCCACTTATATTCACACCCCCAAATTAAATTCAACAGGCTCAAAAACAAATTCTCTTTTAATCAATTGGCTTTCTAAGTGACCAGTTATTGTATGTTGACATATCCTTTCAAACAATTTCAGTTTGCTCCCGACTTATTGTTAGGCTAATACTATTTGGTTTCAGACCGACAGCCGGAAGGGTTGAGGGAGTTCTTGTTTATCAATCTGAAAAAGGTAGCTCACAGGGTCAGCCGGTAATAGAGAAGGCAAATCAAATGCTGACATTTATTACAGAGGGAATGGAGGCTAAAAATAGGCAGGTCTAGCTAAAACTATGCAAGGTACAAGTCAGACCACACCTCGAATATTATGAACAGTATGAGTGCCCGAAGGAAAGATATTGTTGCATTGGAGGCAGGTCAGAGAAGGTTCACTCGGCTGATCCTGGGAATACAGGGATTTTCTAATGAGAAGAGGTGGAGTAGGTTGAGGTTGAACCCATTGAAGTTTAGATAATGAGAGAGAAATGGAATGAAACATCCAAGATGCTGAGGGAGTCTGATCGGGCAGATGCTGGGAAGTTAGTAAATAGAACAATAGAGCACAGCAACAGGCCCTTCGGCCCACCACGACTATGCTGTCCAATGTACTATTCTAACTCATACCATCTGCTTGCACATGGGTCTAGATCCCTTTATTCTCTGCCCGTTCATGTTTCTGTCTAAATCCCACTTCAAACCTTTACTCACATTTCTGCTTCTACGACCTCCCTCGGTAACATCCACTCTACGTGAAAAAAACTTGTCTCAGACATCTCATTTAAACTTCCTCTTTCTCACCTTAAACCTATGCGCTCCAGTATTTGAAACTTACACATTGGAAAAGAGATTCTGACTATGTACATTATCTATCGCTGTTCCAAATGTTATATCCCTGTCCCTGGTCACCTGTCAGCCTCTGATACTCTGACAAAACAACTCAACTTTGTTTAATTTCCTCTTACACCTAACACACCCTTAAAAACCCTAATACAGGCAACGTGCTGATAAACCCCCTCCAAAGCCTCCCCATCCTCCCTATTGTGTGGAGATGAGACCTGCACACAGTACTCCAAATGTGGCTAAACAAACGTTTTATAGAATCACAGCATCAGATGCAAACCACTATCCCCAACATTGTGACTGATGAAGGCTAGTACTCCATTTGCTTTCTTTCCCATCCGAAACACTTCTGTTGCCATTTTCTGGGAGTTACTGACTTGCACCAAGATTCTTCTGGATATCAATATCCCTCAGTATGCTAATGATCTTATTGAATTTGACATCATCTCACACTTGTCCAGATTAACTCAATTTGCCATTTCTGTCTATCTCTCCAACTGTTCTGTAACCTCCTGCAGATGTTAATGAATCAGGGAAACAAGGGTTTTGTGGAAAAGGCAGGAAAGTAGAGTTGAACAGTATCAGATCAGCCATGATCTGATTGAAGGACAGAGCATACTCAATGGGCCAAATGGCCTCATTCCCCTCCTACATCTCATGGTCTGAGCACAAACTCAATATATCCTGCATAATATTATGGGTCTCAGCTCAAAAAACTCCTTTATAATGGGATTATTGGATATTTATTAGTACACAGCATTTGATCTACAAATATGATATGATGTTATAGAAAACCATCTTACATACAATCCAGGATTCTATCCATCACAGCATTGATAGTCAGTGCTGTATCAGTCGACGTGGAGACCACTGTCACACACAGTTACTGTACTGCCATTGCCATAAGTACATTCAGTGTCCTGACTGAAACCATATTGACATTCCCATCACTGTCTGGTGCTTACAAAAGAATTCCTGCTAACGGTTGCTGCTGTTTGCTTATTCTCAGCTCCACTTTTGATATTCAGATCCACATGACTGTCCCATTAATGTATTAAACTCATTCTTCCTTCACACGTTGTTGGCTTTTTGGCTAGTCTGCCTATTGGGACTAGATTGGGTTGGGATATCTGATCAGCATGGATGGGTTGGACCGAAGGGTCGGTTTCCATGCTGCACATTTCTCTGACTCTATAACTCTGTCCCAAACAACCCTTCAGTATTCACCTCCCAGTGATGGTGATTCTGCAGCTAAATCTCCGGAATGACGGTTCCATCATATCTGATCACTGTCATTCCTTCTCCCTTATGGCGAATACAGGGAGTCATTCCTCAGTAGTGGGAGGGGGTTGAACAGATGTGTAGAGATAACAGAGATAGGGAGGCTTACAGGGACTCGAGGATGTTAGAGTTAAACAGAGTTACATCTGGTCAAGAATGTCAGAGGGACAAAGGGGTTTAGGGATTGGAGAAATTTACAGAGATAATGTAGCTGGATTAGATTCTGGAGATAGAGATAAGGATGGATGGAGGGAGAGGCAGGCAGACTGAGAGGCACAGACGGGGAGTGTTTCCGGGAGAAGTGTATTGTGAATACTAACAGAGATATGGAAGATTGTAGTGACTGAAGACGTTTACAGTTATAAGAAGGCTTCTCGGTTCTGAAGGTTACAGAGATCAGAAGGCAATGGAGAATGCCAGGTTACTGGGTTGGAGACACTTACACAGATGGGGAGGGCTGCACAAACTGAAAGAGGTTCCTGTGGTCGGGAGGGGTATGGTGTCGGGAATGAGGATGAAATTTAACAAGATAAAGATCAAAGAATTGGAGAAGGATAAGGAGATTACACATTTTTCACAGCTAAGGAAGGGTTGTAGGAGCTGGAGAAGATTACATAGGTAGGGACGGATGGAGAGGTTAAAGACAAATACATTGAGATGGAGGGTGGTATTGGTGGGAGGAGCTTACAGGGATAGACAGGGCTGTCAGGGTTTACAGGGATGAAGGAATTTAGTATCTACTGGAGAAGGTTAGGGATTAGGGTGTTAGAGATTGGAGAACCTGACAGAGACAGAGACAGAGACACAGAGAATGGTGTGGACTAGAGGAGATTCCAAACAGAGGAAGGATTATCGGGACTGGAGAATATTACAGAGATGACTAACACAGCATGGGCCAGGATTGATGCCTGTGATCTCCTGTGCTGTCGCATTGAGGACCAGTACAGCAGAGGTGAAAGCAGGACCCTCACAAGATGGTGGGAATGAAGCCTAGAATGTTGCTGTTCCTTGACCAGCTCTGTATCTATGTCCGGTCTTCCAGGTCTGAATATAGAAGTCTACTACCTCCACCCTGTGCTGTTTACTGTGAGTGATCTTACCGGCTGCAGGATTTACTGAAGGCTCCAGATCTCCCTCTCCATCTCTCTCTGGCTGATCAACCAGTTTCAATGAGGTGATGGATGAGACAGGAGTTCGGAACATCCTGATGACCTGCATGAGACAGAAATAGACAGAATGGGAAGGGAGACTGATGCAATGAGGATAACACATGCAGAGTGGCACCAAGTACAGCAGAGATCTCGGTAATCCCATTCTCCATCCCTTGCCTGTGCTGCTGCATCTCTCTGGAATGGACAATTCTGTTGACTCAGGATCTCAGACCATCTTTAAGAGGGAGAAATGCTGACAGAGGCAGCAAATAGACTGACACAGGGAGGGATACCACATGGAGAGAGACTGAGTGATATCACATTATTAGATACTGTATTAACAGGGAATTGTTTGAATTTGTAACAAAGACACTGGGATAATTGTGAGGGGATTCAACCACTGCTAATTGCCCAGAGGCAGCTCAGAGTCAGCCATATTGCTGTGGGACTGGAGTCACATGTGAGCCACACCAGGTAAGAATGTCAGATGTCCCTCCCTGAAGGACATACGTGAACAAGTTGATTTTTTCCAGATAATCAACAATGCTTATACAAGAGGCCTCACTAATATCCTGTACAGATACACCATGACATCCCAACTCCCTCTCTCAATGCTCTGCCCAATGAAGGGTAACCCTCCCAAACACCTGCTTCACCAGCCTGTCTACCCGTGACGCTACTTTCAAAAAACTGTGTACCTGCATCACTGGGTCACTGATTGACAACAGTACCCTGGGCCCGAACATTAATTGTACAAGTCCAGCCTGGTCTGCTTTACCACAATACAACATCTTGCATTTCTCCACCTGTTATTCCTAACCTCACTGGTCCAGCAGTACTGTTGATCCCATTGTACGCTTCGATAACTCTCTTCACTGTCCACATTATCACCAAATTCAGTCTCACTCACAAACTTGCTAACCATGACTCCTATATTATCATCCAAATTATTTATATAAATGATGCACAACAGTGACCCAGCACCGAACCCATGAGCACACTGTTGGTCAAAGGCCTGCAGTTTGAGCAGAAACCCTCCATGAGCATATTCTGTCTCCTACCGTCAATCCTGTTTTGTATCCAGTTGGTGAGCACTCCCTGGTTATGTCTGATCTAAACTTACTAACCAGTCTGCCATGCAGAACCTTGTCAAAGGCCTTGCTAAAGTTCATGTGGACATCATGAACTGCTCTGCTTTGACCTCTCACTTGTCTACCTCCACACTCAGGTTTGAGACATGATTCCCCATGCACAAAGCCATGCTGATGATCGTTAATCTGTCCTTACCTTTCCAAATGCACGATGATCGTTTCTCTCAGAATCTCCTCCAACAACTTACCACCCTGCCATCAGTCTCACTGGTCTCTAGTGGCTGTTGATGATGCAAATATCTCTGGAAGGGGTCCTGTAATTTCCTCCCTCGCTTCTCACAAGGCGCTGGGATACATCTGACCATGTCCCAAGGTTTTATCTAACCTTTTGCATTTTAAGACATCCAGCACCTCCTGTTCTCCAATGTGCACTCTTTTCAAGACATCCCTATGTATTTCCCGGGCTTCCATCTCTTTCTCCACAGTAAATCCGAATGCAAAATATTTGTTCAGTATCTCCCCCATCAGCAGTGATCCCACACAGACAGCTTCATTGATCTTTCAGGGGCCCTATTCTCTCACGAGCTAAGTTTTAGCCCTTGTTGAAACTTGTCAAAATGCTTCTGAAATTTCAAATATCCCTCCACCGCAACTAGCCTCCCCCACCTTATCTATTCTGCATTTATGGTCACACCAATATATAGAATCCAACAGATTTAAAAATATTCCCCTTTTATAAAATCATACATCTCCCATTGTTTCTAAACATCCAGTTAGCATTTATTGTCATATCCATTAAAACACATTCCAGCACGTTCCCGACTTACTGTCAGGCTAACACTGTTTGGTTTCAGACTGACTGCACAAAGGGTTTTGGGAATCCTTGTGAATCAATCCGAAAAAGGTAGCTTACAGGATCAGCAGGTAATCGAGAAGGCAAAGGGAATGGAGTCGAAATATAGGGAAGGGTTGCAAAAACGATGCAAGGTACAAGTCAGACCACACCTAGATTATAATGAACAGTACGCGTGCCCTAAGGAAAGACATTCTTGTGTTGGAGGCAGGCCAGGGAAGGTTCACTCGGCTGATCCTGGAGATGGCAGGATTTTCCAATGAGAAGAGGTGGAGTAGATTGACCTTGAACCTATTGGGATTTTGAAGAATGGGAGAGAAATTGAATGAAACATCCAGGATTCGGAGGGGCTTTGACAGGGTGGATGCCGTGAAGTTAGAAACTCGAACAGTACAGCAGAGTAATAGGCCCTTCGGCCCACCATGGCTGTGCTGACCATTGTGCTATTCTACACTAATCCCATCTGCCTGCACATGGGTGATATCCCTCTATTCTCGGCCTGTTCATGTTTCTGTCTACATGCCCTTCAAAACCTTGCTCTTATTTCCACCTCTCCCACCTCCTGAGCAGCTTCTACCATCTCGGTAAAGACAACTGGTCTCATTCATCTCACTTAAAACTTCTCACTCTCACCTTAAACCGATGCGCCCGAGTATTTAATATTTCTACATTGGAAGGAGGATTCCCACTGTCCACACTATTCAAGCCTCTCCTAATGCTATATGTACCAGGTCACCCCTCAGTTTCCGATACTCTCGCAAAACAATTCAACTGCGTCCAACCTCCTTACAGTAAACACATTCTCATCCAGGCAATATTCTGCCAACCCTCTGTTGCACGCTCCCCAAAGCCTCCACATCCTTCCTGTAGTGTGTCGATGAGAACGACACGGAACCTTCCAAACATGGCCGAATGAAGTTTCATTCAGTCACAACATGACATGCAAACGTCTGTACTCAATACTGTGACCAATGAAGGGAAACCTACCATACTCCTCCGTTAACAGCACATCCTACTGTGTTGTTATTTTGAGGGACCTATGGATTTGCATCCAAGGTCATCTGTTTATCAATGTTTCCAACTAGTCAATTGCTGTACTTCTCTCTTCCATTTGACTTCATAAATGCATCACTTCACACCTGTCCCGATGAAATTCAATTTGCCACATCTCTGCCCAACGTTCCAGCTGATCTACATATTGCTGCAACCTTGAACACTCTTCCTCACTATCCACAATTCCCCAAACTATCCCGAATCATTACATGCCTTTCCAAATGTCGTCTGCAAAATTACCACTCAAACTGCTGACCTTTTCATCTGAATCAGATATAAATAACACACAGACATCGCAGCACTGATCCTTATGAAACAGCATTGGCCACAGACGTCCAATCAGAAATTCACCACTCCACATGCCTCTGTGTACTATCACCAAGAAAATACTGCATCCAACTTAACAACGAGCATGGATTTTGATTTGATCATCCAGATCCCCCTTGCTATTTGTAAGCTGTCCATTCAAAATGACTCTATATTTTGATTAAATACAGATTAAATTGGGTGTCTCACTAATGCGCGGACTGCATCCTTTCTTCACAACAAAACAGGACCCTGTTTGGTTTTCTGCTGATCCTGCCTAAATCCCTACAATCCCTCAAGAATCACATTGCTGTCATGGTCATTCTGCAGCCACACCTCCTCAAGAACAGTTCGATCATATCTGTTCTCTGCAGTTAATGCTGTCATTCCATCTGCCTTGTTGCAAATGCATGGTGCGTGTCACCGAGAGAGGGCCTTTGAGGGATGGATGGAGGTCACGAGTGGGAGTGACGTTTGGGGGCGCGACAATGTTGCAGGGTTAAACATAGTTACAGTTGCTACAGAATGTCTGCAGGAGAAAAGTTTTTATTGTTTGGAGAAAGTTAGAGAGATAAAGTGTCTTTGATTAGACTTTAGAGATAGGGATGTAATTGATTAGATTAGATTACTTACAGTGTGGAAACAGGCCCTTCGGCCCAACAAGTCCACACCGCCCCGCCAAAGCGTAACCCACCCATACTCCTACATTTACCCCTTACCTAACACTACGGGCAATTTAGCATGGCCAATTCACCTGACCTGCACATGTTTGGACTGTGGGAGGAAACCGGAGCACCTGGAGGAAACCCACGCAGACACGGGGAGAATGCGCAAATTCCACACAGTCAGTCGCCTGAGGCGGAAATGGAACCCGGGTCTCTGGCGCTGTGAGGCAGCAGTGCTAACCACTGTGCCACCATGCCGCCCACCAATGTGTGTAGGATGTGTGTAGGGTTGTGGATCGTTACATGGTCTATGTTGATCAGGGTGCAGAAACATTCACATGATTCCAGGATGTCGTACATTTAACAACAGTTGTGGGATCTGGAGAATATCACAGCGATAGGGAGGATGGTATGGATTGGCAAATATTACAGGGAAAGAGTGGGTGGTATGGACTGGAGCTTGACCATTCATCAGACAGCGCTGCAAATATTTCACTGGCTCTGCCTACCAGCTTAGACTGAACTAGCATTACCCAGAAGACCTCGCGCCACTCTACCTGTCTGTGCAATTTTTCAAATGAAACACAGAGTTCCTTGACAGTAGAGTCACAGGTAGTTAGGATAGCGAAGAAGGCGCTTGGTATACATTCCTTTATTGGTCAGAGTATTGAGTACAGGAGTTGGGAGGTCATGTTGTGGCTGTACAGGACAGTGGTTAGGCTACTTTTGGAATGCTGCATGCAACTCTGTTCTACTTCATATTGGAAGGATTTTGTGAAACTTGAAAGATTTACAATAACGTTGCCAGGGCTGAGCTACAGGGAGAGTTTG
Organism: Chiloscyllium punctatum; assembly: GCF_047496795.1. NCBI lineage: Eukaryota > Metazoa > Chordata > Chondrichthyes > Orectolobiformes > Hemiscylliidae > Chiloscyllium > Chiloscyllium punctatum. The sequence continues at coordinate 70,847,837 of NC_092772.1, read as the reverse complement.
AGCAGGTGATGGTTGTTTTTCCTCTGACAGTCAGAGGCTGAGGGTGTCCTCATAGAGGCTTATAAAATCAAGAGGGGCATGGATAGGGTAAATAGACAAAGCCTTTCTCCTGGGGTGTGCGAGTTCAGAATTATAGGGTGAGGTTTAGGGTAAGAATAGAAAGATATATCAGAGAACTAAGGGGCAACTTTTTCACGCAGAGGATAGTACCTATATGGAATGAGCTGCCAGAGGAAATTGTGGAAGCTAGTACAATTGCAACAGTTAAAAGGCATCTGGATGGGTATCTGAATAGGAAGGGTTTAGAGGGAGATGGGCCAGATGCTAGCAGGTGGGACTACATTGGGTTGGGATATCTGATCTGCAGGATGGGACCATGAATGAGTTGTGGAACCTGGAGGATGTTCTGATTTGAACCACAGGTAATGTTTGATTGGATCTTTCAGCCAATCTTACAGATGGTACAATTGCAACATTTAAGAAGCATTTGGAAGGATATATGAATAGAAAGGGTTTGGAGGGAGATAGGCCAGGTACTGGCAGGTGGGACTAGATTGGGTTGGAATATCCTGTCGGCATGGCTGGGTTGGAATGAAGGGTCTGTTTCCATGCTGTACATCTTTATGACTGTAAGATCGGCTGAATGGTCCAATCAAAAATTACCTTTGGTTCAAATCATAATATCCTCCATGTTTCACAAGCCATCCCTTGTCCCATCCTGCAGGTTCAACGAATCCTGGAACCTCTAACCTTCTGCAAGTCCCACGTTCCTTCAGATATTTGTACCATCCTCCAGGTTCTGCAGCCCTCCATACCTTGTAACATGGCCCAGACTCTCCAACTCCTCCTTCCTCTGCAATGTTCCCCAGAAGGGCACTGGAGGATGGTGGGGGTTACAGAGATATGGAGGGACATCAAGATGGGAAGATATTGCAGACATTAGGAATATATGGACTTGAGGAGGTTTCACAGTTTATGAGTGTTGTAGGGACTGGAGGAACTTACAAAGATAGGGATAGTTTTAGATTGGAGGATTCTGCAGAAAACCTTTACGTGGTTAAAGGCAGGATTCTTAGCAGCGTGCAGGAACAAAGGGATCCTGTGTCCCTCAGGTTCCCACCCAAGTTGACAGGCTGTTAAGAAGGCGGATGGTGTGTTGGCTTTCATTAGCAGGGGGATTGAATTTAGGAGATGTGAGATTTTGCTGCAGCTCTACAGAACCCCAGTTAGACCACACTTCGAATATTGTGAACAGTTCTGTTCGCTTCATTATATGGAGGATGTGGAAGCTTTAAAGACAGTGCAGAGGAGATTGAGCAGGATGCTGCCTGGACTGGAGGGCATGCCCATAGAAGGTAGGTTGTGGAAGCTAGGGCTTTTCTCATCACAGCAAAGGAGGAAGAATGGTGACATGATAGAGGTGTACAAGGGAATGAGAGACATAGATAGAGTGGATAACCAGAGACTACTTCCCATGGCAAAATGGCTATCACAAGGGGACATAAGTTTAAGGTAATTGGCAGAAGGTTTAGTTTAGATATCAGAGGGATATGGGCCAGGTGCTGGCAGGTAGGACTAGATTGGGTTGGGATATCCTGTCGGCATGGAAGGGACTGGGACGTTATTTACACAGAGTGTGGTGGGTGCGTGGAATGGACTGCCAGCCATGGTAATAGATTCAGACACATTCCAGACATCTAAGCAACTCTTGGATAGGCACATCAATGATAGTAAAATGTAAGGTATGTAGGTTCGTTTCATCTTCAGAGTAGGATAAAAGGCCAGCACAATATTGAGGGTGGAAGGGCTTGTACTGGAATGGGCTATTCCATGTTCTCAATAGCAAGGGTTATGATGGCAGCAAGAGGTCTTGGGAAGTGGGAGAGGATGCGATCTGAATGAAGTGACACAAATAGGAGGCGTTGCTAAAGTTGTATGAGGTAACAGAGACAGCAATGGTCTGATCTGGAGCAGATGACCAGACTGGGAGAATTGTGGGGACTGGAGGTGCTTTCACAGGGAGGGAGGAGCATAGAGCCACAGGAGGTTACAGAAATGTGGAGAGCTGTCGGGCCGACAGGAGGACATGGAGATGGGGAGGTTGGGAGGAATGGAACAGTTTACAGGGATAAGGATGTTGGTAGGATGGGGTGTTTTACACAGACAGGAATGTTTCAGGTGAATGGAGCTGAGTACAGATATAAAGTGGGTTGTACAGATTGGAAAAACAAATAGACGTATGGAGGGTAGTCGTGACTGAAGATGTTTATAGACACAGGAAGGCTTAGGTTCTGCAGGTTATTTAGATAAAGAGGGTGTGGAATCAGACAGATTCTCCAAGTGATAAAGACAGCAATTTTGGTTGGAGACAGTTTCACAGATTAGGGAGCATTAGTAACCTCCTCCAGTTTGGTCAGAGTGGGAAGGGTTGTAGGGGAGGGTGATGTTTACACATGGAAGAGCTGGAGAAGATTGTGGAAATGAGTAGATGGATGGAGACACTGGAGGAGCTTACATTGACAGGGTGGGTGCTGGCAATGAAAAGATATCACATCGATAGTGGGTCTTGTAGGAACTGTATTGAAAGAGGCACAGGCATTGGAATGACGTCTGCAGATTGGGAGTGTTACAGGGACTGAGAGGATTGTAGGGTCTCCACAGATTGATCGTGTCTTTAAGAATATGTAGATACGGAAATCTTAAACCCAATGCATGCAGTCTTCATTTCAAGACCAGAGCCTTATTATCCCTCACCAGCCAAGGATCCCTAACCCTGCCAGCTTTTCCCTTTACCCCAATGGGGCATTACTGGTCCTGGATTCTTCAAATCACACTTTGAAAAGCCTCCCATTTGCCAGTTGTTCCTTTTCCTTCAAACAGACTCACCCAATCGATTAGAATCATACTGTGGAGGTGCCGGTGTCGGACTGGGGGTGTTCAAAGTTAAAAATCACCCAACACTCGGTTCCAGTCCAACCAGTTTATTTGAAAGCACTAGCTTTCAGAGCACTGCTTCTTCATCAGATGGTTGGGGAGCACAATCCTAAAGTACAGAATTTATAGCAACAGGATGGCAGTGTCATGGAATATAATATCAAACAAATTTAGTTTAAGCCTTTCATCTGTTACAGTGATCACCAGCGCTTCCAAAGCGAGTTGGATTATAACTGGGCATTGTGCAATTTTAAATTCACAGCATTGACGCTGGCTAGATCCTGCAGAATGGCCCCAAACCTGGCCCTGTTCCAGTTTTCCTCTTCAATCTGTGGACCTGCTGATCTTTCTCCATAACTATGTTAAATCGGAGACAGTTGTGGGCACTGGACCCAAAGTGCTCTCTGAATGACACTTCAGTCACTTGCCCGACCTCGTTTTCTGAGGGGAGGTCCAGTGTTGCACCTGCCTGAGTAGAGTAGGGCCCTCTGCATATTGATTTCGGAACCTTCCTTGGACACATTTGAAAAATTGCCCTCCATCCAGTTCTTTTTATACTCAGTCAATACAGGAAATATTAAAATCTCCAGCCTGCACTCTTCTATTATTCCTATAGTTATCTGCAATCTGTCTACACATCTGCTCCTCTGATATCTGTTGGGTCTACAACAGTCTACAATACAGTCCCAACAAAGTGACCACCCCCTTCTTCTATCTAACTTCTAACCATGTGGAATTTTAAATGAATATATGTTTTAAAAATTGGAATTAACAATCCATAAATAAGTATTGATAAAAATTCAAACACTTGACCTTCAGAGAAAGACAACAGTTCACTCTCATGTGGTCTGCACAACATACCCACAGTAAAGTGTTTGCCTCTCAATGACCCTGTGAAATGGGCGAGCCAGCTGCTTAGCTCAAGGGCAGCAAGGGATGGGCAATAAAGGATAGTCAGCCAGAGACACCCACATCCCATACCTGATTTAAAAAAAAATCCATTCAGATTGGTCCCAGCACAGTTCCAGTGGAACAATGTCCTGGCCAATCACGTTGGTAGATTTATGGACAGGGCTTTAAACTGACAGAGAGGATGCTGGGACAGGCTTCAGGTGAAAGGAGCTTTCCAAATCCAAAGAGAAAAGGTGAAGCATCTGAGCAGCGTGGAAATGTAACTGAAGACAACAGAAAGGAACAGGATGGGACAAAGTTTAACTAAAACTGTAGATCAGCAAATCCATTTGTGACAGGAAATTGTGGGAACGAGTAAATTATGTTTTTTATTAATGGACAAAGTCTCTGCAACAAGGTAGATGGATTTGTGACACAGAGATAAAAGGGATTTAGACACCAGAGAGAATGTGGTTACAGGGCGAACAAAAGGTGGAACATAAATATTCAATGGTTCACAACCTTGTGCAAATTCAGGCAAAATGGACGGCGCTAACAATAATGGGGATGAGAAGCATTGCAGAGAAAGCATTTGGCATCAGATCATGAAGTAGAGTCAGTCTGAATGTAAACTCTGGCTAATACTTGTCAAGGACACAAGCAGCAGAACAGTTTTAGACCACCCACCGAACAGCATTTCATGGCTCATCACTGCAATAAATAGGAATTCATTGGAATGTTTAATAACGGCATGGTGAACATTTAGTGAAACGTCAATATTCGCAAAGTCTGGGACAATCACACTGACAACAGTGATATTGGAAGAGGAGTTCAGAGAATTTTTTTCAGTGTTTCTTAGAATAACACATTGCGCAACTGACGAGGTACGTAACTGTCTCAGAGCGACTGATGTGTGATAAAACATAGTGAATGAGTAATGTCACCTGGAGAGATCCTCTGGGAAATTGTGATAAAGTGCAGTTTAAAGAAATATAAAGTTTTAAAGTGGAACACAAAAAGGACAAGCTACAACTAGAAACAAAAATAGCCAATGACATGAGTTGGAGAGAAGAACTGAACAAGGTAAACAGGCTAAACAGACTGAAATATGTGCCTGTAAATGAACAGTGGAAAACATTTGAAGGAGCAGTGTAAAATAGTCAACAAAAGGACATTCCACTGAAACAGACAAAAACTGAGCAAGAAATCCCCACCGGTCCCTCACTCAGGACAAAATGGATCATATGAGATTATGAGGCTGAGAAGATCACCACAAAGTACTTAAAATCCTGAAGTGAGAGAGAGTTTTAGAGTAAGTTTTAAAGGGATTGCAATGGGTCTGCTCGCAGGAGGAGGGCAATGGGAAGGGGAATCGTTGTCAGGGTTTATTGACACAATACGAACATGGAGAGGTGAAGGTGCTGGAGGTGGTGAGAGTGTTACAGAGAGTGGTCAGGGTCGGAATGGTGTTACAAAGCCAGGACGGATTGCTGCAGATGGAGGGGTTTGCAGAGGTACGGAGGGACATATGTATTTTCATTTATTCATTCATGGGATGTGGGTGTCACTGCCTGGAACAGCATTCTTTGACCCCATGCTTATTACCCAGAGATTGTTGGGGCCCTGGTGGATATAGTTAATACTTTGCTGGACACAGGTGAAGTGCTGAATGACTGGAGGATCGCTAATGTGGTTCCTTTGTTCAAGAAGGGCAGCAGGGATAGGGCCAGGTAATTACAGAGCAGATAGTCTGACAGCAGGGGGAGGGAAATCATTGGAAACAATTGTGAGGATGAATCGACACGTTCAAAGGTAAGGGTCAACTCGATTTAGTCATCATGGATTTGGCAGAGGGAGATACTGTCTGAGGAATTCAGTTCAGTTTTTTGAAATGGTGCTTAAGCATATTGATGAGGGCTGTGCAGATGATGTGGTTTACATGGAGTTGAATAAGACCTTAAACAAGATCCAACATGGAAGGCTGGTCCAAAAGGACTGGGTTCCTTGGCAAATTGGATACAAAATTGGTGGATAGAATACTTTCACCACCGGGTGTACCACAGGGAACTGTGCAGGAACCATTGAACATTAATAACTTGGATGTTAAAACAGAAGGTATCATTAGTCGGTTTGCAGATGACATGAAAGGTGAGGGTGTTGTTCACAGTGAGGAGGATGGTCTCCTTCTGCAGTCCGATGTCGATCGGATGATAATCTAAGCAGATTTTAGTTCTGATTGAAATGAGGTAATACTCTGTGGGAAGTACGATAAGCGAAGAACAGACATAATAAACGGTAGGTCCTTGCGGAGTACTGAGGATTACAGGGACCTTGATGGACAAGTCCATAGATCCCTGAAGGTGTCAGCACAGGGAGACAGGGTGGGAAAGGCACCTCAACTGGGAGCGGGAGAGGGACCCATATCCTAGTGGGGTGAATTGCTAGAGCTGTTTGAGAGGATATAACCTTGTCTGGCAGGGTGTTGGACCTTAAATAAACGCAAGGCCAGAAAGAAGATTGAGGCTGGTACACAAGTTAAAGACAGCAATTTCAGCAGACAAGGCAGGCAAGAACATAGCAGGGAATGGGGGAGGGGGAACTAATGATTAAACTGCATTTATTTCAATGCAAGGGGCCTGACAGCTAAGGAAGATGAACTCAGGGCATGGATTAGAACATGGGACTGGGATATTATAGTTATTACAGAAACACAGCTGAGGGAGGGGCAGGACTGGCAGTTCATTGTTTCAAGGTGGAGATGCTACAGGAAGGGGAGGCAAGAGAGGACGCGTGGTGGTGGGTTTTGATTGCATGAATCATCCTAGCAGTACTTAGAGAGGATATTCCTGTGGGTTCGCCCAGTGAAGCTATGTTAGTGGAACTGAGAAATAAGAATGGGTCATCACTTTGATACGATCGGACTGCTGACCCCGAATAATCTGTGGCAGACTGAGGAACAAAAATGTCGGGACATCTTAAATATCAACCATAATAATAGGGCTGTTATGGTTGGGGTTTTTAAACTTTCCAAACCTAGACTGGGACTGCCAGTGTTCAGTGTTTGCAAGGGAGGAATTTGGTAATTGTGTTCCAGAAAACTCCCAATCAATATGTAAATAGCCTGAAAAGAGAAAGGGGCAAAAACTGACCTCCACTTGGGAATTAAGGTAGGGAAGGGGACTGCGATGTGAGTGGGAAAGCGTTTTGCCAAAGGGACCACAGTTCTAGTAGTTTGAAAACAGCTTTGGAAAAGGACAGGCCTGGTCCACAAGTGCAAGTTATAAAATGGAGCCTGACCAATCTTGATCGTATTAGCCAGGAACTTTCAAAATGTGATTGGGGAAGGGAATTATTTACAGGGAAAGGGAAGTTTGGCAAGTGAGAATATCTTAAAAGTGAGATAATTTGAGCGTTCAGCGCCAGCGTTTTCCTGTTTGTGTGCAGGTCAATGCTGACAGCATTAGGAAACACTGGCTGTCTATTGAGGGTTTGGTCAAGGAAAAGGGGGCACATGTCAGGTATAGCCAGCTGGATCAAGGGAATCCCTGAGGATCACAGGGGCTGTAGGAATACACTTTGAGTAGATAACAGGAATGGAGAAAGACTAAATGAAATAGCCTCAGCAGAGAAGGAAAGGGGAATCCAAAAGTGACTGTTTCAGTATATTAAGAGTGCACAAGTAATTCAGGACAAAATAGTGTCCATTAAAGATCAATGAGGCTATCGATGTGTGGAACTGCAGGATATTTGCTAGGATTGTAAACTATTTTTTCACTGCAGAACTTCATGCGGAGAAAGACTGGGGAACTCAGGGTACAAGAGTAATACGTTAGACCACAATTGTAGTTCTCAGCAATTCCAGTCTCTCTGCTACAAGAAGGATGTTGTGAAACTTGAAAGAGCTCAGAAAAGATTAACAAGATATTGCCCGGGTTGTTGCTGAATAAGCTGGGGTTACTGTCACTGGAGAATTGGAGACTTAGGGATGACCTTACAGAGGTTTATATAAACATGAGCAGTATGGATAGGGTAAGCATTCAAGGCCTTTTCCCAGAAGTTGGGGAGTCCAAAACTAGAGAGCATAGGTTTAAGGTTAGAGGTGAATGGTTTACAGAGGGACTGAAGGGACAGCCTCTTCACACACATGGTGATGTGTATATGGACTGAGCTGAGAGAGAAAGTAATGGAGACTGATACCTTTTAAATGTTGTAATTGTATCTGGATGGGCATCTGAATAGTAAGGGTTTAGACGTACATGGGCCAAATGCTGGAAAAGTGTATCACAAGACATTGTGGAATGCTAGGGAAGAAATTGTGGAGCCCCTAGCAAAGGTATGTGTACTACTGACAGCCATGTGTGATGGGCTGGCAGGCTGGAGGGTGGCATCATGGACAGTGAAGGAGGTTTTCTGAGATTACAAAGGGATCTTGATGAAGGGAGTGAATGGGCTGAAAAACGGTAGATGGAATTCAATCTGAATAAATACGAGGTAATGCATTTGGTAAAAAAACAAGGGTAGAGCTTATACAATTAATGTTAAGGCCTCGGTTAGTGTTTTAGAGCAGAGTGACCTCCGGGTTCAGGGACATAAATCTCGAAGTTTACATCACAGGATGGATAAGGCACTGCTTGGCATGCCTGACTATTGCTCAGTCCATTGAGTGAAGGATTTGGGACGTCATGTTGAGATTATGCAGAAACTTAGGAGGCCTCTTCTGCACTACTCTGTCGAGTTCTGGTCGCCCAGCTATAGGGAGGATATTATTAAGCTGCAGGGGGTTCAGAAGAGATTTACCAGGATATTGCTGGGTATGGAAGGCTTGCGTTCTGAAAAATGGCTGGATAGGCTGAGTCTTTTTTCACTGGAGCGTGGAGGTTGATGCTATAAAGGTTTATGAAAAAAATGAGGTATATAGATCAATTTAAATTTAGTTGCCTTTTCCTCAGGACAGGGGAGTCTCAAGAGGACGGGCCACATTTTTAAGGTTAGAGGAGAGAGATGTTCAAAACAAAGATATGGGGCAATTTGCTACACAGAGGGTGGTTTGAGTGTGGAATGAACTTCCTGAGAAAGGGTTTGATGAGGGTACAATTAAACACTTAAAAGATATTTGGATAAACAGGTGAATAGGGAAGGGTTGGAGTGATACGGGCCAGCAACAGGCAGCTGGGAAGAGTTTAGTTTTAGATGATGGTGGGTATCAACTGAAGGGTCAGTTTCCATGCTGTATGGGTCTATGACAAGAATATGGTTTGATTCCATTATTGAAGAAAGGATCAGGGCTGGGTCCACTGATGTGCATCATCGACATAAACGATTTGGTTGAAAATATAGGAGTGATTGTGCGAAAGTTTGTTGATGATCAAATGAATGGTGTAATGGGCAGTAAATACGGTTATCAAAGGGGATCTTGACCAACTGGGCCAGTGGACCAAGGAATGAAAGATGAAGTTTAATTCAGCTGTTGGATTTTGTTAAGACGAACCAGGGAGGACTAACACAGTTAATGGAAGGGCTCTGGCCAGGGTTGTTGAACAGAGAGAGAGACCAGGGGGTGCAAGTTACATTGTTCCTCGGAAGTGGCATCACAGGTGGACAGGGTGGGGAAAGCGACATTTGGCACATTTGCCGACATTGGCGATCACTTTGTTATATACGTTGGAGATATTTATAACATTGTCCTAAATATTTCCCTTGGACAGAGGAGGCCACAGGGTGACCCTAAGAATGGTGAATAACCAAGGGTAGGTGAGTCCAAAACTAGAGGATATAAACAGGAGGTGAGAGAGCAAGGATTTAAAGAGGGAGCTGAGGGGGAACATTATCCACAGAGGATGGTGCAGAGACGGAACAGACTGCCTCAGGCACATGGGAGAAACAAGAACAATTACAGCATGGAAAAGACATTTGGGCAGGTACATGGAGAGGAGAAGGTTTGAAGAGATAAGGGCCAAAGGCAGGCAAATGAGACTCATTCAGTTTCGGTAACATGGGCAGCATTGAGGGATTGGACCACAGGTTCTGTTTCCGTGCTGTATCACTCTGTATCCAGTTAAAGAGGATTACAGTACTGAAATAAAGCATGTTGTAGACACTAAAGCAAGTTACAGCGATGGGGATGGTAGTCTGGAATGCAGTACATTTCAAATATGTGGAGGGACTATCGGGAAGGGAGAGGTTACAGGGACAGGGAATATTGGAGGAGTTAAAAATTACTGAAGGCACTGGTGCACAAGCCATGCCACAGATGGTGTTGCAGTGTAGTGAGTCTTAGTACAGTGTTGGAGGGAGAACACAGAACAGAAAGATCCCAGGCAGCATTCCCAACCTCTCGTCGGAGGCCTACTCTCCCGTCTGTTGTCCTGATTCTCACTAAGACAGCACAGGACTGGATTGATAACTATGAACTCCGGATGCTGTCTCAGTGCAACATAAGTTAAAGTAGACATGGTGATTGAGCATGGGGTGTGTCTATACTGTGCTCCCCATCCAGCACTGTATCTATGTCATGTCTTGTAAGTGATGTTTGGAGCCCTCTCATTGCTCTCTGCTCTGTGCACTATGAGTGATCTTACCTCACTGCAGGATTTATTGAAGGCTCCAGATCTCCCTTCCCTTTGTCTCTCTGGCTGACCAACCATCTTCAATGAGGTGATGGATGAGACACACAACAGTTGGGAAGTCTATTAAGTCAGCAGCTTCCTGAGTACCTACAGGAGACAGAGATAGACAGAATGGGAAATTAGACTGATGCAGTGAGGGTTATACAAGGAGAATGGAAATGAGCCCAAACAGATATCTGGAAAATCCCAAACTCCATCCCTGGCCTGTGCTGTTGCGTCTCTCTGGAGTGGAGAATTCTGTTAGCTCAGGATCTGGAGTAGCTGCAAGAGTGAGAGACGCTGACAGAGACAGCAATTAGACCCACACAGTGAGGGATACCACATGGAGAGAGACTGAGTGATATCACCGGAGTGCAGGAAGACTTCAGGATCACACAGTCATGTTGGAAGAATGGGTTTAGCTTCATGTGTCAGTGCTCAGGGATTAGCAACCAGTGAGCAGGTGAACTGACGGCCTAGTAACATTATTGTTAGGGCATTTGTCCAAAACCTCAGCTAATGTTCAGGGGCAGCAGGTTTGAATCCCATCATAAGATATGGTGGAATTTAAAAATTAATTATTTTTAAAAATAGCAATGAACAATCCATAAACAAATATGAAACCATTGCTGATATACAAAAATCACAATCCCTTAGATTCGATTCCCTACAGTGTGGAAACAGGCCTTTCGGCCCAACCAGTCCACACCATCCCTCCAAAGAGTAACCCACTCAGACCCATCTCCCTCGACCTAATACACCTAACATTATGGGCAATTTAGCATGGCCAATTCACCTGACCTGCACGTGTTTGGACTGTGGGAGGAAACCGGAGCATCCGGAGGAGGCAATGCACGCAGACACGGGGAGAATGTGCAAACTCCACACAGTCGCCCAGGGCTGGAATCGAACCTGGGACCCTGGTGCTGTGAGGCAGGAGTGCTAATCACTGAGCCACCGTGCCGCCCACTTGCCCTTTCGACAACGACATCTGATCATCCTCACGTGGTCTGCACGACATCCCCACAGCAAAGTGTTTGCCTCTCAATGGTCCTCTGAAATGGCCAAGCAAGCTACTCAGCTCACGGGCAGCGAGGGCTGGGCAATAAAGGCTGGTCAGCCAGAGACACCCACATCCCCTACCTGATTTATAAAAAAATCCAATAGGATGGTCCCACTGGAACAGTGCTGGGACCAGGGTCCTGGCCAATCATGTCGGTAGGTTTATGGAGAGGGCTTTAAACTGACAGAGAGGATGCTGGTCAGGGTTCAGGTCAAAGGAGCTTTCCAAATCCAAAGAGAAAAGGTGAAGCATCGGAACAGGATGGGGATGTGGCTGAAGACAATCAGAAAGGTACAGGATGGGACAGCGATTAACTAAAACTGGACATCAGTGAATAGGTTTGTGACAGAAAATTGTGGGAAAGAGTAAATTATGTTTTTTTTTGAATGGACAAAGTCTTATCAATAAGGTGGATGGATTTGTGACACTGAGATAAAAGAGGTTTAGACACCAGAGAGATATGGTTACAGGGTGAACAAAGGGTGGACATAAATATTCAATGGATCACAGCCTTGCAGAAACTCAGGCAAAATGGGTTACACTAAGAAATACATCACAGAGAAAGCATTTGGTCGTAGATCATGAAGTAGAGTCAGTCTCAATGTAAATTCTGGCTACTACTTATTATTGGGCTTAGAGGATCACCAAAAAGTACTTAAAATCCTGAAGTGAGAGAATGTTTTCGAAAGTAAGTATTAAAGGGATTGCAAAGGGTCTGCTCGCAGGAGGAGGTCAGATGGAAGAGGGAATAATTGTCAAGGTTTTATGTCACAAAAGGAACCGGGAGAGCTGAAGGTGCTGGAGGTGGTGAGAGTGTTACAGAGAGGGGTCAGGGTCTGAATGGTGTTACAAAGCCAGTACAGATTGCTGCAGCTGGAGGGGTTTGCAGAGGTAGGAAGGGACATATGTATTTTTATTTATTCATTCATGGGATGAGGATGTCACTAACTGGACCAACATTCTTTGCCCCACTGCTAATTACCCAGAGTATAGCACAGAGTCAGCCATATTGCTGTGGGTCTGGTGTCACCTGCAGGCCAGACCAGGTTAGAATGTCAGATGTTCTTCTCTAAAGGACGTAAGTGAACCAGATGAGTACTTCCTACTGGTCCACAATGCTTTTATGGTGGCCTCATCAATGTCCTGTACAGCCACAACATGTCATCCCAACTTCTACTCTCAATGCTCTGCCCAAAGAAGGTAACTATCCCAAACGCCTGCTTCACCAACCTGTCTACCTGTGACACCACTGACAAAGAACTGTCTACCTGCATCCCTGGATCTCTGACTGACAACACTACCCAGGGCCCGAACATTAACTGTACAGGTCTCACCCTGGTTTGTTTCACCAAAATGGAACACCTCACCTTTATCTAATTAAACTCCATCTGCTATTCTTCAGCCCACTATCCCAGCAGGACTGTTCATCCTGTTGTATCATAGATATCTTTCTTCACTGTCCACTTTACCACCAATTTCAGTGTCACTCAAAAAACTTACTTCCCACAAAACCAATATTCCCATCCAAACCATTTATCCAAATGACAAACAACAGGGGACCCACTTCACCGCTGGTCACATGACTCCAGTCAGAAAGGCAACACGTCTCCCATCACCCTCTGTGTCCTACCATCAAGCCCAATTTGGTATCCAGTGGACTAGCTCCTCCTGAATGCCACATCCTTTTTCATTAATCTGAGCTTATTACCCAGTTTACCAGACAGAACGTAGAACACAGAACAGTACAGCACAAGATCCTTCGGCCATGATGCCATGCCCATCTTTTACCCGACTGTAAGATCAAACTAACTTACATCCCCTTCATTTTGCTATCATCCATGTGCCTATGCAAGCGTCTGGTAAAATGTCCTGTTCCACCCACCCACCAGTCTCTGTGTAAAGAACCTCCATCTGAGATCTCCCCTTACCCATCCTCCAATCACCTTACAATTATGCCCCTTGTACCATGTATGCCATGGGATAAAGAGGTCTCTCACTGTTCACTCTATCTTTGCCTCACACCATCTTGTTCACCTCGACCAAATCACACCAACTCCTCGAAGAGTCAATCCAGTTTGTGAAATACGGTTTCCCACTCACAAAGCCATGCTGACTATCTCTAATCAGCCCTTGTCTTTCCAAATATATGTAGCTCCTTTCTCTCAGAATCTCCTCCAATTACTTCCCCATCACTGGGCTCACTGGGCTGTGATTTCCTGTTTTTTTTTCCCTGCAGACCTTAAGTGATGGAACAGCATTAGCCACCCTCCAGTCTTCCACGAACTCATTCTGTCTGTTGATATAAATATCTCTGTTAGGGACACTGCAATCTTTTCCCTCGCTTCCCATGAATATTTAAGGATAGACCTAATGAACTACTGAGGATTGATCTACCTTTATTTGTTTTAAGATTCCAGCACTTTTTCTTCTCTGCTGAGGATTCTTTCCAAGACATCACTATTTATTTCCCCAACTTCCTGAGCTTCCATGTCTTTCTCCACAGTAAATTCTGACAACACTATTTTGTCTAATATCTCAACCACCTCCTGACAGTTAAAGTGCCCTATTCTCTAACAAGTTACTCTTTAGTCCTTATTGAAATTTGTGGAAAGGTTTCTGAAAATTCAAATAAACCGTTTCCTCGGTACAACCACTCCTACACCCGTATCTACTCTGCCATTTGTATTCACACCAATAAAAATAAAATCCAACAGGCTCAAAAACACATTCTCTTTTTATTAAAAGCGTTTCTAAGGGTCCAGTTATTGTTCATTGACATATCCTTTCAAACATATTTCAGCTCCCGACTTACTGTCAGGCTTAACACTGTTTGGTTTCAGACTGGCAGCAGAAAGGATTATGGGAGTTCGTGTTTCTCAGTCTGAAAAAGGTAGCTTACAGGTTCAACAGGTAATAGAGGTTTTGGAAATAAGGAGGGTCGTGGGGCCTTTTGGAGGTTATGGAGTTCGGGAGGTTTGTGGGGAATGATTCAGGTTACATGGATAGGAAGAGTCGTGGGGACTGAAGGAGTTTATGGAGATAGGGAGGGCTGTGGGGACTGAAGGAGGTTATATGGATAGTAAGTTTATAGAGAAGCACAGGAAAGAAGAGCAGCTATCGGCCATTTGACCACAGAGTCAGTCCCACCATTCAGTATGATCACGACTGATCATTTAACCCAGTACAGTATTCCCGCTTTCACACCTTACTCCGATATTATAGTGACTCCTGGCATTTAGTGATACAGCGGGCTGCAGTAACTGGGACGGGGGTGTGGGGGGGGGGGGGGGGTGGGTGTCTTACAGAGATAGGGAGGGTTGTGGAAGCTGGGACAGGTGACAGATACAGGGCGGGTTTTAGGAATGGGAGGGCATTACAGGGATTTTGGAGGAATGCAGGGATGGGACGTGATAACAAACACAGGGAGGATTTTGGGAGCTCGATCTGAGACGGGTACAGCTGAGAACAGAAGTGAGTCAAACAGTCAGGGCAGGCAGGGACAAGGTAGGATTAATAAATTAAACTGCATTTATTTCAATGCAAGGGGCCTAACAGGGAAGGCAGATTAACTCAGGGCATGGTTAGGAACATGGGTCTAGGATCTCATAGCAATTACAGAAACATGGCTCAGGGATGGGCAGGACTGGCAGCTTAATGTTCCAGGATACAAATGCTACAGGAAGGATAGAAAGGGAGGCAAGAGAGGAGGGAGAGTGGCATTTTTGATAAGGGATAGCATTACAGCTATGCTGACGGAGGATATTCCCAGAAATACATAGAGGGAAGTTATTTGGGTGGAACTGAGAAATAAGAAAGGGATGATCATCTTAGTGGGATTGTATTATAGACACCCCCCTCCCCCAGAGTCAGAGGGAAATTGAGAAACAAACTTGTAAGGAGATCTTAGCTATCTGTAAGAATAATAGGGTCGTTATGGTAGGGGATTTTAACTTTCCATACATTGACTGGGACGACCATAGTGTTAAAGGTTTAGATGGAGAGGAATTTCTTAAGTGTGTACAAGACAATTTTCTTATTCAGTATGTGGATGTACCAACTAGAGAAGGTGCAAAACTTGACCTACTCTTAGGAAATAAGGCAGGGCAGGTGAGTGAGGTGTCAGTGGGGGAGCACTTTGGGACCAGCGACCATAATTCTATTTGTTTTTAAATAGTGATGGAAAAGGATAGACCAGATCTAAAAGTTGAAGTTCTAAATTGGAGAAATGCCAACTTTGACCGTATTAGACTGGACGCCTCCTAGCAGAGCGCTTTAGGGAACATCTCCGGGACACCCGCACCAATCAACCACACCACCCCGTGGCCCAACATTTTAACTCCCCCTCTGCCGAGGACATGGAGGTCCTGGGCCTCCTTCACCGCCGCTCCCTCACCACCAGACGCCTGGAGGAAGAACGCCTCATCTTCCGCCTCGGAACACTTCAACCCCAGGGCATCAATGTGGACTTCAACAGTTTCCTCATTTCCCCTTCCCCCACCTCACCCTAGTTCTAAACTTCCAGCTCAGTAACTGTCCCCATGACTTGACCGGACTTGGCCTACCTGCCTATCTTCTTTTCCACCTATCCACTCCATCCTCTCCTCCTTGACCTATCACCTTCATCCCCTCCCCCACTCACCCATTGTGCACTATGCTCCTTTCTCCCCACCCCCACCCTCCTCTAGCTTATCTCTCCACGCTTCAGGCTCACTGCCTTTATTCCTGATGAAGGGCTTTTGCCTGAAACATCGATTTCGAAGCTACTTGGATGCTGCCTGAACTGCTGTGCTCTTCAAGCACCACTAATCCAGAATCTGGTTTCCAGAATCTGCAGTCATTGTTTTTACCAAGAACTTTTGAAAGCTGATTGGAGGCAGATGTTCACACCTCAAGGGACAGATGGAAAATGGGAAGCCTTCTGAAATGAGATAACAAGAGTCCAGAGAAAGTATATTCCTGTCAGGGTGAAAGGGAAGGCTGGTAAGTATTGGGAATTGTGGATGACTAAGAAAGGGTAACTAGGGAGAGAATAGGGCCCCACAAAGATCAGCAAGGTGGCCTTTGTGTGGAGCCTCAGAAAATGGGGGAGTTACTAAATGAATGTTTTGCATCAGTATTTACTGTGGAAAAGCATATGGAAGATATAGACTGCAAGGAAATAGATGGTGACATCTTGCAAAACGTCCAGATTACAGAGGAGGAAGTGCTGGAGGTCTTGAAACGGTTAAAGGTGAAGAAATCCCCAGGAAATTATCAGGTGTACCCGAGAACTCTGTGGGAAGCTAGAGAAGTGATTGCTGGGCCTCTTGCCGAGATATTTGTATCATCAATAATCACAGGTGAGATGCTGGAAGACTGGAGGTTGGCAAACGTGGTGCCACTGTTTAAGAAGGGTGGTAAAGACATGCCAGGGAACGATAGACCGGTCAGCCTGACCTCAGCGGAGGGCAAGTTGTTGAAGGGAATCCAGAGGGACAGGATGCACAAGCATTTGGAAAGGCAAGGACTGATTAGAGATAGTCGACATGGCTTTGTGTGGGGGAAAGCATGTCCTATAAACTTGATTGAGTTTTTTGAAGAAGTAACAAAGGAGATTGAGGAGGGCAGAGTGATAGATGTGATCAATATAGACTTCAGTGAGGCATTTGAGAAGGTTCCATCTGGGAGACTGATCAGCAAGGTTAGAACTCATGGAATACAGGGAGAACTAACCATTTGGATACAGAACTGGCTCAAATGTAAAAGACAGAGAGCGGTGGTGGAGGGTTGTTTTTCAGACTGGAGGCCTGTGACCAGTGCAGTGCCACAAGGATCGGTGATAGGCCCTCAACTTTTTGTCATTTACATAAATGATTTGGATGCGAGCATAAGAGGTATAGTTAGTAAGTTTACAGATGACACCAAAATTGGAGGTGTAGTGGACAGCGAAGAGGGTTACTGCAGGATCTGGACCAGACGGGCCAATGGGCTAACTGGCAGATGGAGTTTAATTCAGATTAATGTGATGTGCTGCATTTTGGGAAAGCAAGTCTTAGCAGAACTTATACATGTAATGGTAAAGTCCTAGGGAGTGTTGCTGACCAAAGAGACCTTGGACTGCAAGTTCAGAGCTCCTTGAAAGTAGAGTTGCAGGTAGATAGGATAGTGAAGGTGGCATTTGGTATGCTTTCCTTTATTGGTCAGAGTATTCAGTACAGGAGATGGAAGGTTATGTTGTGGCTGTACAGGACATTGGTGTGGCCACTGATGGAATATTTTGTGCAATTCCGGTCTCCTTCCTACCGGAAGAATTGTTGTGAAACTTGAAAGGGTTCAGAAAAGATTTACAAGGACGTTGCCAGGGTTGGATGATTTGAGCTACAGGGAGAGGCTTAAGAGGCTGGGGTGGTTTTCACTGGAGTGTCAGAGGCTGAGGGGTGACCTTACAGAAGTTTACAAAATTATGAGGGGCATGGATAGGATAGGATAAATAGACAAAGTCTTTTCCCTGGGGTCAGGGAGTCCAGAACTCAAGGGCATAGGTTTAGGGTGAGAGGGGAAAGATATAAAAGAGGCCTAAGGGGCAACTTTTTCACGCAAGGGTGCTACGTGTATGGAACAAGCTGCCAGAGGATGTAGTGGAGGATGGTACAATTGCAACATTTAAGAGGCATTTGGATGGGTATATGAATGGGAAGGGTTTGGAGGAATATGGGCCGGGTGCTGGCAGGTGGGTCTAGATTGGGTAGGGATATCTGGTTGGCATGGACGGGTTGGACCGAAGGGTCTGTTTCCGTGCTGTACATCTCTATGACTCTATCGCTTATAGAGGTTATAGAAATAAACTGTGTGGTCGCGTCTGGAGGAGATTAAAGGGATAAAGGTTTGTAGTTACCAAAGGAAATTACATCAATCGGGACCAGCAGAGTTTACAGAGACTGAGTGCGTTTTAGAGACAGGAAGAGTTCATAGTCATCATTAGAAATGCAGAAACTAATTCAGGAGAGAAGCAGGGTCACTCTGCACTGTGCCCAGAGACAAGGAGGAGTCTAACAGCTGGAGGAGGTTACTAAGGAACAGAGCATTTTTGTTGTCGTGACGGGAAGGTTACAGAGATCATGAAGGTAGTAGGAGGTCAAAAAAATCACAAAGACAGGGAGGTTTCTCAGGTCTGGAAAGGACTACACTGACAAGGATGGCTTAAAGGAACTGAAGAGTTGTTTTTCTTCAGTTAAGGAGAGATGTGACAGAACCCGGGATTAAAGGCAAAGGCAGAAACTTGGAGAGTTGTCGTGGTAGGAGGAGTGTACAGGGATAGGCAGGATGGTAGGGGCTGATAGAGATTGGGGAAGTGGTATCGATGAAACAGACAATGGAGAAACTGACAGACATAGGGAAGGTTCTGTGGAACAGATGAATTTACAGACAAGATGGTGATAATGAAGCCTGAGAATTTTCTCATATTCCTTGCCCAGCATTGTTCCTACATCATCCCCTCAGGGTCTGAATTAAAGCCCACTAACTCCTCCCTGTGCTGTTTACTGTGAGTGATCTTACCGGCTGCAGGATTTACTGAAGGCTCCAGATCTCCCTCTCCATCTCTCTCTGGCTGACAAACTGACTTCAATGTGGTGATGGACGAGACAGGAATTGGGAATTCTGCTGAGTCAGGGACATCAGGAATACCGACAGGAGACAGAGAAGTAGACAGAATGGGAAATTAGATTAATGCAATGAAGGTTCCACGTGGAGAATGGCACTGAGTCCCACAGAGATCTGGAAATACCCAGTCTCCGTCCCTGGCCTGTGCAGTTGCTTCCCTATGGAGTGGAGAATTGTGTTGGCTCAGGATCTGGAGTAGCTGCAAGAGTGAGAGACACTCGCAGAGGCAGCAATTAGATCCACACAGTGAGGAATACCACATGGACAGAGACAGTGTGATATCAGCAGAGTGCAGGAATGTATCAGGATCACACAATGGTATCATCAGAAGTGGTTCTGACCAGT
This sequence comes from Chiloscyllium punctatum, assembly GCF_047496795.1. Taxonomy (NCBI): domain Eukaryota; kingdom Metazoa; phylum Chordata; class Chondrichthyes; order Orectolobiformes; family Hemiscylliidae; genus Chiloscyllium; species Chiloscyllium punctatum. Next base: position 70,828,358 of record NC_092772.1, on the reverse strand, counting down.
GAGCACTGCTACCAGTACTCAGGGAGGACTGAGCTATTGTATTGGGATAGGCTCCTCTGGTACCAGGATTATGCAGTGTGCTATAAATGGACACAGATGAGGAGGGGAACAGGTCTGAGGTGAATGGAAATTCCCAAGTCCAAAGAGAAAGGTTGAAATATTGGAACACCATGGAGATGTGGATGAAGACCAACAGAAAGAAACAGTAAGGGACTGAGTTTAATTAAAATACGACATTGTCAAACAGATTTGTGACAGGAAATTATTGGTTAAAATAAAGTAAATGCCATTTCAGTCCCTCACAATTCCTCATACACCACGAGTGACATCACTTCCGCCCCTCACATCATCGCTGATGTCACACACTCAGTGACTTCCACGCACCCCCACTGCCGTGTTTGCCACCACTTCCGTCCCCACCAACGCCACTAATCTGTATTCTGCTGACACCACCCCCAGGTCTCACTGTCACAATCCCTGCCCCCAGAACCCTGAGGGGAACCCCACCCCTGCTCATGACTCCATCCCCATTCCCCCTAACACCACACCCTCTCCAGTTACAGGCTCCGTCACCTCCCCCAGCTCCACACCAACGCTTGGTCCTAGCTCCCAGTCCTGCCGAGTTTTCACCATCCCCCTGACCTCCCCCTCACTGAGGACGAATGATCAGTCCTCAACAAAGGCCTCACCTTTATCCCCCTCCGTCCACACATCAATGAATTTAATACACGCTGTGACATCGAACACTTCTTCCATCACCTCCACCTCAGAGCTTACTTTTACAATGAAGATTCCCGCCTATTTTGTGAGGACCCCATTGCCGGCCTCCATTACACTCCATCCACCTGGACACCCCACGCTGGCCTATTACCTGCCTTCGATTTCTTCATTTCCAACTTCCACTGAGACATTAACTGCCTCAACCTATCTACCCCCTCCCCCACTCCAACCTCTCACCCTCACAATGTGCAGCCCTCCACTTCCTCTGCTCCAATACCAACCTCACCATCAAACCAGCAGATAAAGGGGGTGCAGTGGTAGTCTGGTGCACTGACCTCGACACCGCTGAAGCCATGATGCCAACTCAAAGACACCTCCTCCTACCACCCCCTCTACCATGACCCACCTCCCATCACCAAACCGTCATCTCCCAGAGCATACAGAACCTCATCACCTCAGGAGGAGATCTCCCACCCACAGCTTCCAACCTCATTGTCCGGGATCCCCCACTGTCCGGTTCTACCTCCTTCCCAAGATCTACAAGCCTGACCACCCTGGCCGACCCAATGTCTCAGCATGCTCCGACCCCATCGAAATCATGTCTACCGACCTCAACATTGTCCTATCCCCCAGGCCAGGAACTACCCACATCGCTCAAGACACCACCCACACCCTCCACTCCTCAAAGACTTCTGCTTCCCCGGCCCCCAACGCCTCATCTTCACAATGGATATCCAATCCCTCTACACCTCCATCCATGATGACCACGACCGCCAAGCCCTCCGTTTCTTCCTCTCCCAATGTCCACAACAGTACCCTTCCAAGGATACTCTCATTCGTTTGGCTGAACTTGTCCTCACCCTTAACAACTTTTCCTTCAAATCCTCCCACTTCCTCCAGACCAAAGGGGTAGCCATGGGCACCCATATGGGCCCCAGCTATGCCTGTCTCTTTGTTGGCTACGTAGAACAGTCCATCTTCCGTAGTTACAATGGCACCACTCCCCACGTCTTCCTCCGCAACATTGATGACTGCATTGGCGCCACCTCGTGCTCCCTCGAGGAGTTAGAGCAATACATCGACTTCACCAACACATTCCACCCTGACCTTAAATTTACCTGGACCATCTCTGACACCTCCCTCCCCTTCCTGGACCTCTCCATCCCCATTAATGACAACCGATTTAACACTGACATTTTTTACAAAACCTACCGATTCCCACAGCTACCTAGATTACACAGATTACACATCTTCCGACCCTACCGCCTGCAAACTTCCCAACCCCTATTCCCAATTCCCCCGCATCTGCTGTACCTGCTCCGAGGAAGGCCAGTTCCACCACAGAACACACCAGATGGCCTCCTTCTTTAGACATCGGAATTTCCCTTCCCACGTGGTAAAAGATGCCCTCCAACACATCTCGTCCACATCCCGCAACTCCGCCCTCAAACCCCCCCCCTCCGACTTTTACAAGGACAGAACGCCCCTGGTGCTCACATTCCACCCGACCAACCTTCGCATAAACCAAATCCTCCGCCGCCATTTCCTCCACCTCCAAACGGACCCCACCACCAGGGATATATTTCCCTCCCCACCCCTCTCCTCTCTCCGCAAAGACCATTCCCTCTGTGACTACCTGGTCAGTTCCATGTCCCCCAAAACCCACCCTCCCTTCCTGGCACCTTCTCCTGCCACTGCAGGAATTGGAAAACCTGCGCCCACACCTCTCCCCTCACCACCATCCAAGGCCCCAAAGGAGCCTTCCACATCCAAAGTTTTACCTGCACATCCACCAATATCATTTATTGTATCCGTTGCTCCCGATGTGGTCTCCTCTACATTGGGGAAACTGGGCGCCTCCTAGCAGAGCACTTTAGGGAATATCTCCAGGACACCCGCACCAATCAACCCCACCGCCCTGTGGCCCAACATTTCAACTCCCCCTCCCAATCTGCTGAGGACATGCAGGTCCTGGGCTTCCTCCACCACCACTTCCTCACCACCCGACGCCTGGAGGAAGAACGCCTCACCTTCCGCCTCGGAACACTTCAACCCCAGGGCATCAATGTGGGCTTCACCAGTTTCCTCATTTCCCCTTCCCCCATCTCACCCCACCTCCAGCCTTCCAGCTCAGCCCCCCATGACCTGTCCTACCTGCCTATCTCCCTTCCCACCGATCCACTCCACCCTCCTCTCTGACCTATCACCCCATCCCCACTCCCATTCACCCATTGTACACTTTACTACCTTCCCCCATCCTCCATTCTGACCTATCACCTTCTTCCCCACCCCCATTCACCTATTGTACTCTATGCTACTTTCTCCCCATCCCCACCCCCCTCTCATTTATCTCCCCACTCTGCAGGCACCCGGCCTCTGTTCCTGATGAAGGGCTTTTGCCTGAAACGTCGATTTTCCTGCTCCTCGGATGCTGCCTGACCTGCCATACTTTTCCAGCAGCACTCTAATCTAGACTCCGGTTTCCAGCATCTGCAGTTCATGTTTTTACCTTATTGAAGGAGACTACTGAGATAAGACATGTTGGAGACACTGAACCAAGTTACAGGGATAGGGATGGTAGTCTGGAATGCAGTACATTTAAAATATGTGGAGGGACGATCGGAAAGGGGAGAGGTTACAGTGATAGGATCTGTTATAGGAATTAAAAATTATTGAAGACACTGGACCACAAGACATGCCATAGATACACTGTTGTAGAGTAGTGAGTTTTAATATAACAGAACTTACATTGGTGTGGTGATTGAGCCTGGGGTGTGTGTGTGTACTGTTCTCCCCTCCAGCACTGTATCTGTGTCATGTTGTGTTAACAGATGTTTGGAGCCCTCTCATTGTTCTTTGCTCTGTGCACTGTGGGTGACCTTACTTCACTACAGGATTTATTGAAGGCTCCAGATCTCCTTTCCCTTTGTCTCTCTCTGGCAGACCAACTGTGTTCAATGAGGTGATGGACGACCCACCCAGCAGCTGGGAAGGCTATTGAGTCAGGACCTTCCTGAATACCCACAGGAGACAGAGAAATAGACAGAATGGGAAATTAAACAGATTCAGTGAGGGTTACACATGGAGAATGGCACTGAGTTCCACAGAGATCTGGAAAATGGAATGATATTAAGTAATAGTCCCAGATTGCTGGAAGATGTCAGGATCACACAATTGTGTTGGAAGAATGGGTTTAGCTTCATAATGCCCTGGTATCAGTGCTCAGGGATGAGCACCCAGTGAGCAGGTGAAGTAATGGCCGAGTGGTATTATTGCAACAGAATGTATCCAAAACCTCAGCTAATGTTCAGGAGAGGCAGGATTGAATCCCGCCATCTGAAAAGGAGACATTTGAAATCAATAATTTTAAAAATAATAATTAACAATCCACAAAGAAGTATGAAACCATTACTGATGTACAACAAATCCAAACACTTGTCCTTTAGAGAAGGACATCTGCCCATCCTCACGTGGTCTGCACGACATCCCCACAGCAAAGGGTTTGCCTCTCAATTACCCTCTGAAATGGCCGAGCAAGTTACTCAGTTCAAGGGCAGCTGGGGCTGGGCAAGAAAGGCTGGTCAGCCAGAGACTCACACATCCCATACCTGATTTTAAAAACATCTATTAGGATGGTTCCCCTGGAACTGTGCTGGGACCAGTGTCCTGGCCAATCATGTCGGTAGGTTTATGGACAGGGCATTAAACTGACAGAGAGGATGCAGGTGAAAGGAGCTTTTCAAATCCAAAGGGAAAAGGTGAAGCAATGGAACAGCATGGGAATGTGGCTGAAGACAAGCAGAAAGGAACAGGATGGGACAGAGTTTAACTAAAATTGTACATCAGAAAATAGACTTGTGACAGAAAATTGTGGAAGAGAGTATATTATGTTTTTGAACGGACAAAGTTGCTGCAATAAGGTCGATGGATTTGTGACACAGAGATAAAAGAGATTTAGACACCAGGGAGACATGGATACAGGGTGAACAAAAATATTCAGTGGTTCGTAATCATGTGCAAACTCAGGCAAAATGGGCAACGCTAACAATAATGGATACCAAAGGCATTACAGAGAAAGCATTTGGCCTCAGATCATGAAGTCGAGTCAGTCTGAATGTAAATTCTGGCTACTACTTGCCAAGGACACAAGCAGCAGAACAGTTTTAGCCACCAAACAGCGCTTCATTGCTCATCACTGCATTAAACAGGAACTCATTGGAATTTTTTAACAAAGGCATTGTGATAATTTTGGAAAACGTCAATATTTGTATAATCTGGGACAATCACACGGTCAACATTGATATTGGAAGGAGTTCGGAATTTTTTTTTTCAGTGTTTCTTTGAAAAACACATTGTGCAACTGTTAAGGGACATAACTATCGCAGAGCGACCGTGTAATGAAACTTAGTGAATGAGTCATGTCACCAGGAGAGATCCTTCGGGAAATTGTGATAAAGTGCAGTTTAATTAAATATAAAGTTTTAAAGTGAATCACAGAAAGGACAAGCTACAACTAGAAACAAAAATAGCCAATGACATGAGTTTGAGAGGAGAACTGACCAAGGTAAATAGGCTAAACAGACTGGAATATGTGTCTGTAAATGGACAATGGAAATTATTTGAAGGGACAATGCAAAATATTCAACAAAAGGACGTTCGAATGAAACAGTAAAAACCTCAGCAAGAAATTCCCACTGATCCCTCACTCAGATCAAAAGGAATCATACTAGATTATGAGGCTGAGAAGATCACCAAAAAGTACTTAAAATCCTGAAGTGAGAGTGTATTTTAGGAGTAAATGTAAATGGATTGGAATGGGTCTGCTCGCAGGAGAAGGGCTGTGGGAAGGGGAGCCGCGGTCAGGGTTCATTGACACAATAGGAACAGGGAGAGGTGAAGGTGCTGGAGGTGGTGAGAGTGTTACAGAGAGGGGTCAGGGTGTTACAAAGCCAGTACGGATTGCTGCAGCTGGAGGGGTTTGCAGAGGGACGGAGGGACATGGGTATTTTTATATATTCATTCATGGGATGTGGGTGTCACTGCCTGGAACAACGTTCTTTGACCCCTCTGCTAATTACCCAGAGGGCAGCTCAGAGTCAGCCATATTGCTGTGGGTCTGGAGTCACATGTCGGCCAGACCAGGTTAGAATATTTGATGTCTTTCCCTAAAGGGGGTTTGTGAACTAGATCAGTTCTTCCCACTGATCAACAATGTTTTAATGGTGGCCCCACCAATGTCTTTTACAGCCACAACATGACATCCTTCTCCTATTCTTAATGCTCTCCCCAAAGAAGGTAACCATCCCAAACGCCTGCTTCACCAGCCTGTCTACCTGGGACACCACTTACAAAGAACTGTGTACCTGGGTCACTGGATCTCTGACTGACAACACTACCCAGGGCCCAAACATTAACTGTACAGGTCTCACCCTGGTTTGTTTCACCAAAATGGAACACCTCACCTTTATCTAATTAAACTCCATCTGCTATTCTTCAGCCCACTATCCCAGCAGTACTGTCCATCCTGTTGTATCATAGATAACCTTCTTCGCTGTCCACTTTCCCACCAATTTCAGTGTCACCCAAAACAATTACTTACCAGGAAACCAATATTCCCATCCTCAAAGAATTCAATCAGGTTTGTGAGGCATGACCTGACCCCTCACAAACCCATACTGACTGTGGCTAATTTAACTATGGTTTTCCAAGTAGTCATAAATCCTGTGATGCTGTGACTCTTACACACACAGCGAGGGAGGGACTTGCTGAGACACACAGCGAGGGAGGGATATGCGCACATACAGCGAGGGAGGGACACACACACAGAGCGAGAGAGGGACACACACACACACACACACACACACACACACACACACACACACAAACGCAGAGCGAGTTGACACACACACACAGCGAGGGAGGGATATGCACATACACAGCAAGGGAGGGACACGCACACACACTGAGAATTAGGAACAAGCAGAAACACGGCGAGTGGGAGGGCATGTGCACAGAAATTGAGAGGGTGCACGCACACACAGCGAGAGGGGACACGCACAGGCACAGCGAGGGAGGGACACGCGCACACACAAAGAAAGGGGGGATATGCACTCACACTGCGAGGGGGATATACATAAAGAGCAAGGGAGGGACACACACACAGCGAGGGAGTGACACGGACACATAGCAAGAGGGACACACATACACAGAAAGCGAGGAAGGGACACACACACTCACTCACACAGCGTGGGAGGGACATAAAGGCACAGTGAGGAAGTGACACGCATATATACACACACACACACACATACACACACACACAGAGCAAGGGAGGAACACTCACATACACTGCAAGGGGGACACACACACAGCGAGGGTGGGACACGTGCATGCACAAGCACACAAACACAGGCACACACCGTGAGAATGGGACACACACACACACACAGCGAGGGGGGACACGCACACTCACAGCGAGGGAGGGAGACTCACATACAAAGCGAGACAGAGAGACATCCACACAACGCGAGGGAGTGACACACACGCAACCAGCGAGTGAGGGACACGCAGCGAAGGGACACATACACAAACACGTACTGTGAGGGTGTGACACATACAAACACACACACACAGCAAGGGAGGGACTTGCTGAAATATGCAGAGAGGGAGGAACACGCACACACACAGCGAAGGATGGACACGCAAACACACAACGTGGGAGGGACACATACACACAGCAAGGGAGGGACACGCACACACAACGAGGGAGGGACACGCACACACAGCAAGGGAGGGACACGCACACACAGCGATGGAGGGACACACATAAACAGCGATGGAGGGACACACACAAACACCGAGGGAGGGACACACACGCACACAGTGAAGGGGACACGAACGCAGTGAGGGAGACACGCACACAGCGAGGGAGGGTCACGCACACACACAGCAAGGGAGGGACACGCACACACAGCGAGGGAGGGACACGCACAAACACAGAGAGGGAGGGACACGCACACACACAGCGAGGGACGGACACGCGCGCACACAACAAAGGATGGCCACACTCACACAGCAAAGGATGGACATGCAAATACACAGCGAGGGAGGGACACACACACACAACGAGGGAGGGACACACACACACAGCGAGGGAGGGACACACTCACACACAGCGAGGGAGGGACACACACACACACAACGAGGGAGGGACACACACAAACAGCGAGGGAGGGACACACACGCACATAGTGAGGGGGACACAAACGCAGTGAGGGAGACACGCACACAGCGAGGGAGGGACACACACACCCACACACACACACACACAGAGTGAGGGACATGCACACACAGAGAGGGAGGGACACGCACACACAGCGAGGGAGGGACACGCACGTACACCACAAGGGAGGGACACGCACGCACACAGTGAGGGGGACACACACACAGCAAGGGATGGACACACACACACACAGCGAGGGAGGAATCACACTCACACACAGCGAGGGAGGGACACGCACACAGCGAGGGAAGGACACACACAGCGAGGGAAGGACACACACAGCGAGGGAAGGACACACACAGCGAGGGAGGGACACACACAGCGAGGGAGGGACACGCACGCACACAGTGCAAGACACACGCACACAGCGAGGGAGGGATACACACACACACAACGATGAGGGACACGCATACACAGCGAGGGAGGGACACAGGTAGGGAGGGACACGCGCACACAGCGAGGAAGGAATCACACTCACACACAGCGAGGGAAGTACACACACACACAGCGAGGGAGGGACTCCCACAGCGAGGGAGGGACACACATACAAACAGCCAGGGAGGGACACACACGCACACAGCGACGGAGGGACACGCGCACACAGCGAGGAAGGAATCACACTCACACACAGCGAGGGAAGTACACGCACACACAGCAAGGGAGGGACACACATACAAACAGCAAGGGAGGGACACACACACAGCAAGGGAAGGACACGCTCACACACAGCGAGCGAAGGACACACGCACACAGCAAGGGAGGGATACGCTCACACACAGTGAGGGAGGAACACGCACACACTGTAGAGTGAGAGACATGCACTCCCACAGCGAGGGAGGGACACGCACACACACACACAGAGCGAGGGAGGGACCCTCACATACACAGCGAGGGACGGACAGGCACACACACACCGCAAGTGGGGAACACGCACGCACACAGTGAGGGGGACACACACACAGCGAGGGAGGGACACACAGACACAGCGAGGGAGGGACACGTACAGTGAGGGGGACACACACACGGTGAGGGAGGGACACGCTCATACACAGCGAGGGAGGGAAACACACACACAGCGAGGGAGGGACGCGCACACACAGAGCGAGGGAGGGACACACACACACACACACACACACACACACACACACACACACACACACACCCCGAGGGAGGGACACGCACACACACCACAAGTGGGGGACACGCATACACTGCAAGGGAGGGACACACACACACAGGGGGAGAGGGACACACACACACAGCAAGGGAGGGACACACACGCACTGCGAGGGAGGGACACGCACGCACACAGTGAGGGAGGGACACGAACGCACACACTGAGGGAGGGACACACACACAGCGAGGGAGGGACGCGCACACACACAGCGAGGGAGGGACACGCACACACACACACACAGAGCAAGGGAGGGACACGCACACACACACATAGCGAGGGAGGGACACGCACACCCACTGCAAGGGAAGGACATGCACACCCACAGTGGGGAAGGAACACGCACACATACAGCGAGAGAGAGACACACACACACATACAGGAGAGAGAGACACACACAGTGAGGGGGACACGCACACAGCGAGGGAGGGAAACACACGAAGCGAGGGAGGGACACACACACAGCGAGGGAGGGACAAACACAGAGCAAGGGAGGGACACACACACAGCAAGGGAAGGAGACGCTCACACACAGCGAGAGAGGGACACACACACACAAAGCGAGGGAGGGACACACACGCACACAGTGAGGGGGACATGCACACAGTGAGGGAGGGACACACACAGTGAGGGGGACATGCACACAGCGAGAGAGGGACACACACACACACACAGTGAGGGAGGGACACACACAGTGAGGGGGACACGAACACAGCGAGGGAGGGACATATACACACAGCGAGGGAGGGACACACACACAGCGAGGGAGGGACACACACACACAGCGAGGGTGGGACAAGCACACACACAGCGAGGGAGGGACACACACAAACACACGAGGAGGGACACGCACACACAGTGAGGGAGGGACGCGCCAACACAGTGAGGGAGGGACACACTCACACAGCGAGGGTGGGACACATGCACACAGCGAGGGAGGGATACACACACACAGCGAGGGAGGGACACACACACAGCGAGGGAGGGACACACACAGACAGCGAGGGAGGGACACACACACACAGCGAGGGAGGGACACACACAGACAGCGAGAGAGGGACACACACACACACACACACACACACAGCGAGGGAGGGACACGCACACACAGCGAGGGAGGGACACACACACACAGCGAGGGAGGGACACACACACACAGCGAGGGAGGGACACACACAAACACACGAGGAGGGACGCGCCAACACAGTGAGGGAGGGACGCACACACACAGCGAGGGAGGGGCACACACACAGCGAGGGACAGACACACACACAGACGAGGGATGGACACACACACGAGGGAGGGACGCACACACGAGGGAGGGAAGGACACACTCACACAGCGAGGGAGGGACAGACTCACACAACAAGGGAGGGACACGTGCACACAGCAAGGGAGGGGCACGTGCACACAGCGAAGGAGGGACACGCGCGCACAGCGAGGGAGGGACACGCGCGCACAGCGAGGGAGGGACACGTGCACACAGCGAGGGAGGGACACGCGCGCACAGCGAGGGAGGGACACGCGCGCACAGCGAGGGAGGGACACATACACACATAGCGAGGGAGGGACACGCACACCCACTGCAAGGGAAGGACACGCACACCCACAGCGAGGGAGGGACAAGCACACACACAGTGAGGAAGGAACACGCACACATACAGCGAGAGAGAGACACACACAAACACACACAGCGAGAGAGGGACACACACAGTGAGGGGGACACGCACACAGCGAGGGAGGGAAACACACAAAGCGAGGGAGGGACACACACACACAGTGAGGGAGTGACACACACACAGCGAGGGAGGGACACACACACACACAGCGACGGAGGGACACACACACACACCTCCGAGGGAGCGACTCGCACACATACACAGCGAGGGAGGGACACACACACAAACGCACACACACATCAAGGGAGGGAGACGCACACACAGCGCAAGTGGGAGACAACGCACACACTGCAAGGGAGGGACACACGCTCACAGCGAGGGAGGGACACGCACACACAGCGAGGGAGGGACACGCACACACAGCGAGGGAGGGACACGCACGCAGACGGCGAGGGAGGGACACGCACACACACAGTGAGGGAGGGACACGCACACACACAGCGAGGGAGTGGAACATACACACAGCGAGGGAGGGACACACACACACACACACACACACACACACAAAACGAGGAGGGACACGCTCACACAGCGAGGGAGGGACGCGCGCACACACAGTGAGGGACAGACACGCGCACACAACGAGGGAGGGACACGCGCACACAGCGAGTGAGGGGAACGCACACAGTGACGGAGGGACACACACACTCACACACAAAGGGAGGGACAGACACACAGTGAGGGGGACACGCCCACAGCGAGGGAGGGGCACACGCAAACAGTGAGGGAGCGACGCGCTCACACACAGTGAGTGACGGACACGTACATACACAGTGATGGAGACACATACACACAGCGAGGGAGGGACACACACGCACTGCGAGGGAGGGACACGCACGCACATAGTGATGGAGGGACGCGCACACACACAGCAAGGGAGGGACACGCACCACGCGCACACACACACACACACACACACACACAGAGCAAGGGAGGGACACGCACACCCACAGCGAGGGAGGGACAAGCACACACACAGTGAGGAAGGAACACGCACACATACAGCGAGAGAGAGACACACACACACACACAGCGAGAGAGGGACACACACAGTGAGGGGGACACGCACACAGCGAGGGAGGGAAACACACAAAGCGAGGGAGGGACACACACACAGCGAGGGAGGGACAAACACACAGCAAGGGAGGGACACACGCACACAGTGAGGGGGACATGCACACAGCGAGGGAGGGACACACACACAGCGAGGGAGGGACACACACACAGCGAGGGAGGGACACACACACAGAGAGGGAGGGTCACACACAAACAGTGAGGGAGGGACGCGCCAACACAGTGAGGGAGGGACGCGCACACACACCGAGAGAGGGACGCGCACACACAGCGAGGGAGGGACGCGCACACACAGCGAGGGAGGGACACACACACAGCGAGGGAGGGACACACACACACACACAGCGAGGGAGGGACACACACACAGCGAGGGAGGGACACACAAACAGAGAGGGAGGGTCACACACAAACAGTGAGGGAGGGACGCGCCAACACAGTGAGGGAGGGACGCGCACACACACCGAGAGAGGGACGCGCACACACAGCGAGGGAGGGACGCGCACACACAGCGAGGGAGGGACACACACACACACAGACAGCGAGGGAGGGACACACACACACGCACACACACAGAGCGAGGGAGGGACACACACACACGCACACACACAGAGCGAGGGAGGGACACACACACACACACACACAGTGAGGGAGGGACACACACACACAGCGACGGAGGGGGACACACACACACACACACCCTCGAGGGAGCGACTCGCACACACACACACACACACACACACAGCGAGGGAGGGACACACACACACAGCGAGGGAGGGACACACACACAAACGCACACACACACACATCAAGGGAGGGAGACGCACACACAGCGCAAGTGGGAGACAACGCACACACTGCAAGGGAGGGACACACGCTCACAGCGAGGGAGGGACACGCACACAGCGAGGGAGGGACACGCACACCCACTGCAAGGGAAGGACACGCACACCCACAGCGAGGGAGGGACAAGCACACACACAGTGAGGAAGGAACACGCACACATACAGCGAGAGAGAGACACACACAAACACACACAGCGAGAGAGGGACACACACAGTGAGGGGGACACGCACACAGCGAGGGAGGGAAACACACAAAGCGAGGGAGGGACACACACACACAGTGAGGGAGTGACACACACACAGCGAGGGAGGGACACACACACACACAGCGACGGAGGGACACACACACACACCTCCGAGGGAGCGACTCGCACACATACACAGCGAGGGAGGGACACACACACAAACGCACACACACATCAAGGGAGGGAGACGCACACACAGCGCAAGTGGGAGACAACGCACACACTGCAAGGGAGGGACACACGCTCACAGCGAGGGAGGGACACGCACACACAGCGAGGGAGGGACACGCACACACAGCGAGGGAGGGACACGCACGCAGACGGCGAGGGAGGGACACGCACACACACAGTGAGGGAGGGACACGCACACACACAGCGAGGGAGTGGAACATACACACAGCGAGGGAGGGACACACACACACACACACACACACACACACAAAACGAGGAGGGACACGCTCACACAGCGAGGGAGGGACGCGCGCACACACAGTGAGGGACAGACACGCGCACACAACGAGGGAGGGACACGCGCACACAGCGAGTGAGGGGAACGCACACAGTGACGGAGGGACACACACACTCACACACAAAGGGAGGGACAGACACACAGTGAGGGGGACACGCCCACAGCGAGGGAGGGGCACACGCAAACAGTGAGGGAGCGACGTGCTCACACACAGTGAGTGACGGACACGTACATACACAGTGATGGAGACACACACACACAGCGAGGGAGGGACACACACGCACTGCGAGGGAGGGACACGCACGCACATAGTGATGGAGGGACGCGCACACACACAGCAAGGGAGGGACACGCACCACGCGCACACACACACACACACACACACACACAGAGCAAGGGAGGGACACGCACACCCACAGCGAGGGAGGGACAAGCACACACACAGTGAGGAAGGAACACGCACACATACAGCGAGAGAGAGACACACACACACACACAGCGAGAGAGGGACACACACAGTGAGGGGGACACGCACACAGCGAGGGAGGGAAACACACAAAGCGAGGGAGGGACACACACACAGCGAGGGAGGGACAAACACACAGCAAGGGAGGGACACACGCACACAGTGAGGGGGACATGCACACAGCGAGGGAGGGACACACACACAGCGAGGGAGGGACACACACACAGCGAGGGAGGGACACACACACAGAGAGGGAGGGTCACACACAAACAGTGAGGGAGGGACGCGCCAACACAGTGAGGGAGGGACGCGCACACACACCGAGAGAGGGACGCGCACACACAGCGAGGGAGGGACGCGCACACACAGCGAGGGAGGGACACACACACAGCGAGGGAGGGACACACACACACACACAGCGAGGGAGGGACACACACACAGCGAGGGAGGGACACACAAACAGAGAGGGAGGGTCACACACAAACAGTGAGGGAGGGACGCGCCAACACAGTGAGGGAGGGACGCGCACACACACCGAGAGAGGGACGCGCACACACAGCGAGGGAGGGACGCGCACACACAGCGAGGGAGGGACACACACACACACAGACAGCGAGGGAGGGACACACACACACGCACACACACAGAGCGAGGGAGGGACACACACACACGCACACACACAGAGCGAGGGAGGGACACACACACACACACACACACAGTGAGGGAGGGACACACACACACAGCGACGGAGGGGGACACACACACACACACACCCTCGAGGGAGCGACTCGCACACACACACACACACACACACACAGCGAGGGAGGGACACACACACACAGCGAGGGAGGGACACACACACAAACGCACACACACACACATCAAGGGAGGGAGACGCACACACAGCGCAAGTGGGAGACAACGCACACACTGCAAGGGAGGGACACACGCTCACAGCGAGGGAGGGACACGCACACAGCGAGGGAGGGACACGCACACACAGCGAGGGAGGGACACGCACGCAGACGGCGAGGGAGGGACACGCACACACACAGCGAGGGAGGGACACGCACACACACAGCGAGGGAGGGACACGCACACACACAGCGAGGGACAGACACGCGCACACAACGAGGGAGGGACACGCGCACACAGCGAGTGAGGGGCACGCGCACACAGCGACGGAGGGACACACACACTCACACACAAAGGGAGGGACAGACACACACACAGTGAGGGGGACATGCCCACAGCGAGGGAGGGGCACACGCAAACAGTGAGGGAGCGACGCGCTCACACACAGTGAGTGACGGACACGTACATACACAGTGATGGAGACACGCACACAGCGAAGGAGGGACACACACACACACACACACACAAACACACACACAGCGAGGGAGGGACACACACACAGCGAAGGAGGGACACACACACAGTGAGGGAGGGACACATACACACACAGCGAGGGAGGGACACATACACACACAGCGAGGGAGGGACACACACACTGCGATGGAGGGACACACACACACAGTGAGGGAGGGACACATACACACACAGCGAGGGAGGGACACATACACACACACAGCGAGGGAGGGACACACACACTGCGAGGGAGGGACACACACACAGCGAAGGAGGGACACACACACACAGTGAGGGAGGGACACATACACGCACAGTGAGGGAGGGACACACACAGCGAGGGAGGGAGGGACACACACAGCGAGGGAGGGACACGCAGACACAGCGAGGGAGGGACATGCACACAGTGAGGGACGCACACACAGCGAGGGAGGGGCACACACACAGCGAGGGAGGGACAGGCACAGACAGAGCGAGGGAGGGATACACACACAGCGAGGGAGGGATACACACACACACAGCGAGGGAGGGATACACACACACACTGCGAGGGAGGGACACACACACACACACACACAGCGAGGGAGGGACACACACACACACAGCGAGCGAGGGGCACGCACGCACAGCGAGGGAGGGACACGCACACAAAGCGAGGGAGGGACACGCACACACAGCGAGGGAGGGACACGCACACACAGCGAGGGAGGGACACGCACGCACACAGTGAGGGAGGGACACGCACGCACACAGCGAGGGAGGGACATGCACGCACACAGCGAGGGAGGGACACGCACGCACACAGCGAGGGAGGGACACGCACGCACACAGCGAGGGAGGGACATGCACGCACACAGCGAGGGAGGGACACGCACACACAGCGAGGGAGGGACACGCGCACACACAGTGAGGGAGGGACATGCACACACAACGAGGGAGGGACACGCGCACACAGCGAGTGAGGGGCATGCACACACAGCGAGGGAGGGACACACACACACAGTGACGGAGGGACACGCACACACACAGTGAGGGGGACACGCCCACAGCGAGGGAGGGGCACACGCTGACAGTGAGGGAGCGACACGCTCACACACAGTGAGTGACAGACACGTTCATACACAGCGGGGGGACACGCACGCACACAGTGAGGGAGGGACATGCACGCACACAGCGAGGGAGGGACACGCACACACACACACACAAAACAAGGAGCGACACGCTCACACAGCGAGGGAGGGACACGCGCACACACAGCGAGGGAGGGACGCGCGCACACACAGTGAGGGAGGGACATGCGCACACAACGAGGGAGGGACACGCGCACACAGCGATTGAGGGGCATGCACACACAGCGAGGGAGGGACACACACACACAGTGACGGAGGGACACGCACACACACAGTGAGGGGGACACGCCCACAGCGAGGGAGGGGCACACGCTGACAGTGAGGGAGCGACACGCTCACACACAGTGAGTGACAAACACGTTCATACATAGCGGGGGGACACGCACACAGCGAGGGAGGGACACACACACAGTGAGGGAGGGACACACACACATACACACACACACAGCGAGGGAGGGACATACACACACACACACATTGAGTGGGGCACGCCCAAATCGAGGGAGGGACACACACACATACACAGTGAGGTAGGGACAGGCACACTGCGAGGGTGGGAGGGATACCCACACAGCGAGGGAGGGGCACGCACACACAGCAAGGGAGGGGCACGCACACATAGCGAGGGAGGGACACACACGCACACAGCGAGTAAAGGACATGTTCATACACAGTGAGGGGGGGACATGCACGCACACAGTGAGGGGGACACGCACACACACACTCACACACGCACACACACAGTGAGGGAGGGACACATACACACACAGTGAGGGAGGGGCACACACACTCAGCGAGGGAGGGACACACACACTCAGCGAGGGAGGGACACATAGACACACAGCGAGGGAGGGACACACACACACGAGGGAGGGACACACACACAGCGAGGGAGGGGCACACACACTCAGCGAGGGAGGGACACATAGACACACAGCGAGGGAGGGACACACACACACACGAGGGAGGGGCACACACACAGCGAGGGAGGGGCACACACACTCAGCGAGGGAGGGACACATACACACACAGCGAGGGAGGGACACACACAGAGTGAGCGGGACACGCACACACACAGAGCGAGGGAGGGACACACACACACGCAGAGCGAGGGACGGACACACACACACACACACACATAGCGTGGAACGGGGACACACACACAGAGCGAGGGAGGGACAGACACACACACACAGCGAGGGAGGGACACACACACACACACACAGAGCGAGGGAGGGACACACACCCACACAGCGAGGGAGGGACACACACATAGCGAAGGAGGGACACACACATACAGCGAAGGACGGATAGACACACACAGCGAGGGAGGGACACACACACACACACAGAGCGAGGGAGGGACACATACACACACACACACAGAGCGAGGGAGGGACACATACACACACAGCGAGGGTGGGACACACACACACACACACACACACACACACACACACACACACACAGCAAGGGAGGGACACACACACACGAGGGAGGGACACACACACACACAGTGAGGGAGGGACACATACATACAAAGCGAGGGAGGGACACACACACAGTGAGGGGGACATGCGCATACTGCAAGAGTGAGAGACATGCTCACACACAGCGAGGGGGACACACACACACACAGCGAGGGAGGGACACACACAGCGAGGGAGGGACACACACACAGCGAAGGAGGGACACACACAACGAAGGAGGGACACACACAGCGAGGGAGGGACACACACAGCGAGGGAGGGACACACACACAGCGAAGGAGGGACACACACAACGAAGGAGGGACACACACACAATGAAGGAGGGACACACACACACAGTGAGGGAAGGACACATACACACACAGCGAGGGAGGGACACACACACACACAGCGAGGGAGGGACACACACACACACAGCGAGGGAGGGACACACACACAGCGTGGGAGGGACACGCACACACATAGCGAGGGAGGGAAAAGTATATACACACACACACACACACACACACACACACACACACACACACACACAGAGCGAGGGAGGGACACGCACACAGTGAGAGAGGGGCACGCACACACACAGCAAGGGAGGGACAAACACACACACACACAGCGAGGGAGGGATACACACACAGAGTGAGGGGGACACGCACACACTGAAAGAGTGAGAGACATGCTCACACACAATGAGGGAGGGACACACACACAGCGAGGGACGGATACGCACACATACACACAGCGAGTGAGGGACACACACACACACACACAGTGAGGGAGGGACACACACACACAGCGAGGGAGGGACACACACACACAGCGAGGGAGGGACACACACACACACAGCGAGGGAGGGACACACACACACACACACGCACACACAGCGAGGGAGGAACACACACACACTCACACACAGCGAGGGAGGGACACACACACACACACCAAGGGAGGGACACACACACACAGCGAGGGAGGGACACACACGCACACACACACACACAGCGAGGGAGGGACACACACACATACACACAGCGAGGGAGGGACACACACACACACAGTGAGGGAGGGACACAAACACACACAGCGAGGGAGGGACACACACACATACACACAGCGAGGGAGGAACACACACACACACAGTGAGGGAGGGACACACACACACACAGCGAGGGAGGGACACACACACATACACACAGCGAGGGAGGGACACACACGCACACACAGCGAGGGAGGGACACACACACACACACACACAGCGAGGGAGGGCCACACACACACACAGCGAGGGAGGGACACACACACACACACACGCACACACAGCGAGGGAGGGACACACACACACACACACACACACACACAGCGAGGGAGGGACACACACACCCAGCGAGGGAGACACACACACACACACACACACACACACACAGCGAGGGAGGGACATACACACAGTGAGAGAGGGGCACGCACACACGCAGCGAGGGGGACACACACACACAGAGCGAGGGAGGGACAGACACACACACAGTGAGGGAGGGACACACACACTCACAGCGAGGGAGGGACACACACACATACACACAGCGAGGGAGGGACACACACACACACTCACAGCGAGGGAGGGACACACATGCACACACAGTGAGGGAGGGGCACACAGACACAGCGAGGGAGGGACACACACACACACAGCAAGGGAGGAACACACACATACACACACACACACGCACACACAGCGAGGGAGGGACACACACACACACACACACACACACACACACACACAGCGAGGGAGGGACACACACACCCAGCAAGGGAGACACACACACACACACACACAGCGAGGGAGGGACATACACACAGTGAGAGAGGGGCACGCACACACGCAGCGAGGGGGGCACACACACACAGAGCAAGGGAGGGACAGACACACACACAGCGAAGGAGGGACACACACACATCCACACAGAGCGAGGGAGGGACACACACCCACACAGCGAGGGAGGGACACACACACACAGCGAAGGAGGGACAGACACACACACAGTGAGGGGGACACGCCCACAGCAAGGGAGGGGCACACGCAAACAGCGACGGAGCAACACGCTCACACACAGTGAGTGACGGACACGTACATACACAGCGATGGAGACACGCACACAGCGAGGGAGGGACACACACACACACAGAGCGTGGAACGGGGACACACACACACGGAGCGAGGGAGGGACAGACACACACACACAGCAAGTGGTGGACATGCACACACACTTACAGTGAGGGAGGGACGCGCACACAGACACCGCGAGGGAGGGACACACACACACACACACAGCGAGGGAGGGAGTCTCTCTCTCACACACACACACACACACTGAGGGAGGGACACGCACACACACACACAGCGAGGGAGGGACACACATATACACACACACAGCGAGGGAGGGACTCTCTCTCTCTCACACACACACACACACACTGAGGGAGGGACACGCACACACACACACAGCGAGGGAAGGACACGCACACACACAGCGAGGTAGGGACACACACACACACACACACACACACAGCGAGGGAGGGACACGCACATACACAGTGAGGGAATTACACACACACACACACACACAGAGCGAGGGAGGGGCACACACACATGCAGCGAGGGAGGGACACACACACACACAGCGAGGGAGGGACACACACACACAGTGAGAGAGGGGCACGCACACACACAGCGAGGGAGGGATACACACACAGAGTGAGGGGGACACGCACACACTGAAAGAGTGAGAGACATGCTCACACACAATGAGGGAGGGACACACACACAGCGAGGGAGGGACACACACACACACACACAGCGAGGGAGGGACACACACACAGCGAGGGAAGGACACGCACACATACACACAGCGATGGAGGGACACACACACATACACACAGCGAGGGAGGGACACACACACAGCGAGGGACGGACACGCACACATACACACAGCGACGGAGGGACACACACACATACTCACAGCGAGGGAGGGACACACACACAGCGAGGGAGGGACACGCACACATACACACAGCGAGGGAGGGACACACACACATACCGAGAGAGGGACACACACACATACGCACAGCGAGGGAGGGAGGGACACACACAACGAGGGAGGGACACGCAGACACAGCGAGTGAGGGGCATGCACACACAGTGACAGAGGGGGCCACACACACAGTGACGGAGGGACACACACGCACACAGTGAGGGGGACACGCCCAAAGCGAGGGAAGGACACGCACACACACAGCAAGGTAGGGACACACACACACACACACAGCGAGGGAGGGACACGCACACACACAGTGAGTGACGGACATGTTCATACACAGCGGGGGGACACGCATACAGCGAGGGAGGGACACACACACACAGTGAGGGGGACACACACACACACAGCGTGGAACGGGGACACACACACACAGAGCGAGGGAGGGACAGACACACACACACAGCAAGTGGTGGACATGCACACACACTTACAGCGAGGGAGGGACACGGACACACACAGACACCGCGAGGGAGGGACACACACACACACACACTGAGGGAGGGACACGCACACACACACACAGCGAGGGAGGGACACACATACACACACACACAGTGATGGGGACACACACACAGCGAGGGAAGGACACGCACACACACAGCGAGGGAGGGACACACACACACACACACACAGCGAGGGAGGGACACACACACACGCAGCGAGGGAGGGACACACACACACACACACACACACAGCGAGGGAGGGACACACACACAGTGAGAGAGGGGCACGCACACACACAGCGAGGGAGGGATACACACACAGAGTGAGGGGGACACGCACACACTGAAAGAGTGAGAGACATGCTCACACACAATGAGGGAGGGACACACACACAGCGAGGGACGGACACGCACACATACACACAGCGAGGGAGGGACACACACACATACCGAGAGAGGGACACACACACGTACGCACAGCGAGGGAGGGAGGGACACACACAACGAGGGAGGGACACGCAGACACAGCGAGTGAGGGGCATGCACACACAGTGACAGAGGGGGACACACACACAGTGACGGAGGGACACACACGCACACAGTGAGGGGGACATGCCCACAGCGAGGGAGGGGCACACGCTGACAGCGAGGGAGCGATACGCTCACACACAGTGAGTGACGGACATGTTCATACACAGCGGGGGGACACGCACACAGCGAGGGAGGGACACACACACACACAGTGAGGGGGACACACACACACAGCGAGGGAGGGACATATACACACAGCGAGGGAGACACACACACACACACACATTGAGGGGGGCACTCACACAGCGAGGGAGGGACACACACACATACACAGCGAGGTAGGGACAGGCACACAGCGAGGGAGGGAGGGATACCCACACAGCGAGTGAGGGGCACGCACACACAGCAAGGGAGGGGCACGCACACACAGCGAGGGAGGGACACACACACACACAGCGAGTAAAGGACACGTTCATACACAGTGAGGGGGGGACATGCACGCACACAGTGAGGGGGACACGCACACACACCGAGAGAGGGACACACACACACGCACACACAGTGATGGGGACACACACACACACACACACACACACAGCGAGGGAGGGACACACACACCCAGCGAGGGAGACACACACACACACACACACAGCGAGGGAGGGGCACACACAGTGAGGGAGGGGCACGTACATACACAGCGGGGGGACACGCACACAGCGATGGAGGGACACACACACACACACACAGCGAGGGGGAGAAGCACACAGCGAGGGAGGGACACACACACACACATACACACACAGAGCGAGGGAGGGACACACACACACACACACACAAACACAGCGAGGGAGGGACACACACACGAGGGAGGGACACACACACAGTGAGGGAGGGACACATACATACAAAGCGAGGGAGGGACACACACAGAGTGATGGGAACACGCAAATACTGCAAGAGTGAGAGACATGCTCACACACAGCGAGGGGGACACACACACACACAGCGAGGGAGGGACACACACACAGCGAGGGAGGGACACACGCACACACACACACACACACACAGCGAAGTAGGGACACACACACACAGTGAGGGAGGGACACATACACACACAGCGAGGGAGGGACACATACACACACACAGCGAGGGAGGGACACACACACACACGAGGGACGGACACACACACAGCGAGGGAAGGACACACACACACAGTGAGGGAAGGACACACACACACAGCGAGGGAAGGACGCACACACACAGTGAGGGAGGGACACATACACACACAGTGAGGGAGGGGCACACACACAGTGAGGGAGGGGCACACACACTCAGCGAGGGAGGGACACATACACACATTGCGAGGGAGGGACACACACAGAGTGAGTGGGATACGCACACACACAGCGAGGGAGGGACACACACACACACACACACACACACACACACACAGAGCGAGGGACGGACACACACACACACACACACACACACACACACACACACATAGCGTGGAACGGGGACACACACACACAGAGCGAGGGAGGGACAGACACACACACACACAGCGAGGGAGGGACACACACACATGCACACAGAGCGAGGGAGGGACACACACCCACACAGCGAGGGAGGGACACACACACAGCGAGGGAGGGACACACACACACAGCGAAGGAGGGACAGACACACACACGGTGAGGGGGACACGCCCACAGCAAGGGAGGGGCACACGCAAACAGCGACGGAGCGACACGCTCACACACAGTGAGTGACAGACACGTACATACACAGCGATGGAGACACGCACACAGCGAGGGACGGACACACACACACACACAGACACAGCGTGGAACGGGGACACACACACACAGAGCGAGGGAGGGACAGACACACACACACAGCAAGTGGTGGACATGCACACACACTTACAGCGAGGGAGGGACACGCACACACACAGACACCACGAGGGAGGGACACACACACACACACACAGCGAGGGAGGGACTCTCTCTCACACACACACAGCGAGGGAGGGACTCTCTCTCTCTCTCTCACACACACACACACACACACTGAGGGAGGGACACGCACACACACACACAGCGAGGGAGGGACACACACACACACACACACATACACACACACAGCGAGGGAAGGACACGCACACACACAGCGAGGGAGGGACACGCACACACACAGTGAGGGAATTACACACACACACACACACATACACACACAGAGCGAGGGAGGGGCACGCACACACGCAGCGAGGGAGGGACACACACACACACACACAGTGAGGGAGGGACACACACACACAGCCAGGGAGGGACATACACACACACAGCGAGGGAGGGACACACACACACACACACACACAGTAAGGGGGACACACACAGAGCGAGGGAGGGACAGGCACACACACAGCGAGGGAGGGACACACACATACACACAGCGAGGGAGGGACCCACACATACACACAGCGAGGGAGGGACACACACACACACACACAGTGAGGGAGGGACACACACACACAGCCAGGGAGGGACATACACACACACAGCGAGGGAGGGACACACACACACACACACACACAGTAAGGGGGACACACACAGAGCGAGGGAGGGACAGGCACACACACAGTGAGGGGGACACACACACACACACAGCGAGGGAGGGGCACACACAGTGAGAGAGGGGCACGCACACACGCAGCGAGGGAGGGACACACACATGGTGGGGGACACACGCACACACTGAAAGAGTGAGAGACATGCTCACACACAGTGAGGGAGGGACACACACACACAGCGAGGCAGGGACACACACACAGCGAGGGAGGGACACGCACACATACACACAGCGAGGGAGGGACACACACACACACTCACAGCGAGGGAGGGACACATGCACAGCGAGGGAGGGACACGCACACATACACACAGCGAGGGAGGGACACACACACAGCGAGGGAGGGACACACACACACACTCACAGCGAGGGAGGGACACACACACACACCAAGAGAGGGACACACACACACACAGCGAGGGAGGGACACACACACATACACACAGCGAGAGAGGGACACACACACATACACACAGCGAGGGAGGGAAACACACAGCGAGGGAGGGACACACACAGCGAGGGAGGGAGGGACACACACAGCGAGGGAGGGACACGCAGACACAGCGAGGGAGGGACACGCAGACACAGCGAGGGAGGGACATGCACACAGTGAGGGACGCACACACAGCGAGGGAGAGACACAAACACACATAGCGAGGGAGGGACATATACACACAGCGAGGGAGACACACACACACACACACACCCACATTGAGGGGGGCACTCACACAGCGAGGGAGGGACACACAGCACATACACAGCGTGGTAGGGACAGGCACACTGCGAGGGAGGGAGGGATACCCACACAGCGAGTGAGGGGCTCGCACACACAGCAAGGGAGGGGCACGCACACACAGCGAGGTAGGGACACGCACACACACAGCGAGTAAAGGACACGTTCATACACAGTGAGGGTGGGACATGCACACACACAGCGAGGGAGACACACACACACACACACCGAGAGAGGGACACACACACAGCGAGGGAGGGACACACACACACACTCACAGCGAGGGAGGGACACACACACACACACACACACACACACACACACACACACAGCGAGGGAGGGACACACACACATACACACAGCGAGGGAGGGACACGCACAGCGAGGGAGGGACACACACAGCGAGGGAGGGAGGGACACACACAGCGAGGGAGGGACACGCAGACACAGCGAGGGAGGGACATGCACACAGTGAGGGACGCACACACAGCGAGGGAGGGCGCACACACAGCGAGTGAGGGACACGCACACACAGGGAGGGAGGGACACGCACACACACAGCAAGCGAGGGACACGCACGCACAGCGAGGGAGGGACACGCACACACACAGCGAGGGAGGAACATGCACACACACAGCGAGGGAGGGACACGCACACACACAGCGAGGGAGGGACACGCACACCACGAGGGAGGGACACACACACACACACACAAAAACACAAAACAAGGAGGGACACGCTCTCACAGCGAGGGAGGGACGCGCGCACACAACGAGGGAGGGACACGCGCACACAACGAGGGAGGGACACGCGCACACAGCGAGTGAGGGGCATGCACACACAGTGACGGAGGGACACACACGCACACAGTGAGGGGGACACGCCCACAGCGAGGGAGGAGCACACGCTAACAGCGAGGGAGCGACACGCCCACATACAGTGAGTGACGGACACGTTCATACACAGCGGGGGGACACGCACACAGCGAGGGAGGGACATATACACATACACAGCGAGGTAGGGACAGGCACACTGCGAGGGAGGGAGGGATACCCACACAGCGAGTGAGGGGCACGCACACACAGCAAGGGAGGGGCACGCACACACAGCGAGGGAGGGACACGCACACACACAGCGAGTAAAGGACACGTCCATACACAGTGAGGGTGGGACATGCACGCACACAGTGAGGGACACACACACACACACTCACACACGCACACACACAGCGAGGGAGGGACACACACACAGTGAGAGAGGGGCATGCACACATGCAGCGAGGGAGGAACACACACACACACGGCGAGGGAGGGACACGTGCACACACGGCGAGGGAGGGACACACACACACACAGCGAGGGAGGCACACGCACACACACAGCGAGGGAAGTACACACACACAGAGCGAGGGAGGGGCACACACACGGCGAGGGAGGGACACACACAGAGTGGGGGGGCACGCACACACTGAAAGAGTGAGAGACATGCTCACACACAGTGAGGGAGGGACACACACAGCGAGGGAGGGACACACACACAGCGAGGGAGGGACACGCACACATACACACAGCGAGGGAGGGACACACACACACACTCACAGCGAGGGAGGGACACACGCACACATACACACAGCGAGGGAGGGACACACGCACACATACACAGCGAGGGAGGGCCACACACAAAGCGAGGGACGGACACACACATATACACACAGCGAGGGAGGGACACACACACACACTCACAGCGAGGGAGGGACACACACACAGCGAGGGAGGGACACACACATATACACACAGCGAGGGAGGGACACACACACACACTCACAGCGAGGGAGGGACACACACACAGCGAGGGAGGGACACGCACACACACACACAGCGAGGGAGGGACACACACATATACACACAGCGAGGGAGGGACACACACACACACAGAGCGAGGGAGGGACACACATACAGCGAGGGAGGGACACGCACACACACACACAGCGAGGGAGGGACACACACACAGCAAGGGAGGGACACACACACATACACACAGCGAGGGAGGGACACACACACACACTCACAGCGAGGGAGGGACACACACACAGCGAGGGAGGGACACGCACACACAGCGAGCGAGGGGCACGCACGCACAGTGAGGGAAGGACACGCACGCACAGCGAGGGAGGAACACGCACACACAGCGAGGGAGGGACACGCACACACAGCGAGGGAGGGACACGCGCACACAACGAGGGAGGGACACGCGCACACAGCGAGTGAGGGGCATGCACACACAGTGACAGAGGGGGACACACACACAGTGACGGAGGGACACACACGCACACAGTGAGGGGGACACGCCCACAGAGAGGGAGGGGCACACGCTGACAGCGAGGGAGCGACACGCTCACACACAGTGAGTGACGGACACGTTCATACACAGCGGGGGGACACGCACATAGCGAGGGAGGGACACACACACACAGTGAGGGGGACACACACACACAGCGAGGGAGGGACATATACACACAGCGAGGGAGACACACACACACACACACACACACACACACACACCCACATTGAGGGGGGCACTCACACAGCGAGGGAGGGGCACGCACACACTGCGAGGGAGGGAGGGATACCCACACAGCGAGTGAGGGGCACACACACACAGCAAGGGAGGGGCACACACACACAGCAAGGGAGGGGCACGCATACACAGCAAGGGAGGGGCACGCGCACACAGCAAGGGAGGGGCACGCACACACAGCGAGGGAGGGACACACACACACACACACACACACACACACACACACAGCGAGTAAAGGACACGTTCATACACAGTGAGGGTGGGACATGCACGCACACAGCGAGGGAGACACGCATACACACAGCGAGGGAGGGACACACACAAAGTGAGAGAGGGGCACGCACACACACAGTGAGGGAGGGACACACACACACAGAAAGAGGGAGAGACACACACACAGCGAGGGAGGTACAATCACACAGCGAGGGAGGAACACACACACACGAGGGAGGGACACACACACAGTGAGGGAGGGACACATACATACAAAGCGAGGGAGGGACACACACACACGAGAGAGGGACACACACACACAATGAGGGAGGGACACATACATACAAAGCGAGGGAGGGACACACACACACAGAGTGAGGGGGACACGCGCATACTGCAAGAGTGAGAGACATGCTCACACACAGCGAGGGGGACACACACACACACAGCGAGGGAGGGACACACACGCACACACACACACACACACACAGCGAGGTAGGGACACACACACAACGAAGGAGGGACACACACACACAGCGAGGGAGGGACACACACACACACACTCACAGCGAGGGAGGGACACACACGCACAGTGAGGGAGGGCCACACACACACAGCGAGGGAGGGACACACACACACACAGTGAGGGAGGGACACACACACAGCGAGGGACGGACACGCACACATACACACAGCGAGGGAGGGACACACACAGACACACTCACAGCGAGGGAGGGACACACACGCACACAGCGAGGGAGGGAAACACACACACACAGCGAGGGAGGGACACACACACCCACACACACACACAGCGAGGGAGGGACAAACACACACACACACACACACAGCGAGGGAGGGACAAACACACACACCGAGGGAGGGACACACACACACACACACACACAGCGAGGGAGGGACACATACACACAGCGAGGGAGGGACACACACAGACACACTCACAGCGAGGGAGGGACACACACGCACACAGCGAGGGAGGGAAACACACACACACAGCGAGGGAGGGACACACACACCCACACACACACACAGCGAGGGAGGGACAAACACACACACACACACACACAGCGAGGGAGGGACAAACACACACACCGAGGGAGGGACACACACACACACACACACACAGCGAGGGAGGGACACACACACACACCGAGGGAGGGACACACACACACACACACACACACACACAGCGAGGGAGGGACACACACACACACAAAACGAGGAGAGACACGCACACACAGCGAGGGAGGGGCACTCACAGCGAGGGAGGGACACATACAGAGTGAGGGGGACACGCACACACTACAAGAGTGAGAGACATGCTCACACACAGTGAGGGAGGGACACGCACACAGCAGGGGAGGGACAGACACACACACACACACACACACACACACACACACACAAACACATACGCACACACGCAGCGAGGGAGGGACACACACAGAGTGGGGGGACACGCACACACTGAAAGAGTGAGAGACATGCTCACACACAGTGAGGGAGGGACACACACACAGCGAGGGAGGGACACACACACAGCGAGGGAGGGACACACACACACAGCGAGGGAGGGACACGCACACACACAGCGAGGGAGGGACACACACAGTGAGAGAGGGACACGCACACACACAGCGACGGAGGGATACACACACAGAGTGAGGGGGACACGCACACACTGAAAGAGTGAGAGACATGCTCACACACAATGAGGGAGGGACACACACAGCGAGGGAGGGACACACACACAGCGAGGGAGGGACATACACACACACAGCGAGGGAGGGACACACACACACACAGCGAGGGAGACACACACACACACACACACACACAGCGAGGGAGGGACACACACATACACTCACAGCGAGGGAGGGACACACACACACATACACAGCGAGGGAGGGACACACACACAGCGAGGGAGGGACACACACACATACACACAGCGAGGGAGGGACACACACACACACTCACAGCGAGGGAGGGACACACACACACTCACAGCGAGGGAGGGACACACACATAGCGAGGGAGGGACACGCACACATACACACAGCGAGGGAGGGACCCACACGCACACCGAGAGAGGGACACACACACATACACACAGCGAGGGAGGGACACACACACATACACACAGCGAGGGAGGGACACGCACAGCGAGGGAGGGACACACACAGCGAGGGAGGGAGGGACACATACAGCGAGGGAGGGACACACACAGCGAGGGAGGGAGGGACACACACAGCGAGGGAGGGAGGGACACACACAGCGAGGGAGGGTCACGCACACATACACACAGCGAGGGAGGGACACACACACACACTCACAGCGAGGGAGGGACACACGCACACATACACACAGCGAGGGAGGGTCACGCACACATATACACAGCGAGGGAGGGACACACGCACACATACACACAGCGAGGGAGGGACACACGCACACATACACACAGCGAGGGAGGGACACACACACAGCGAGGGAGGGACACGCACACATACACACTCACAGCGAGGGAGGGACACACTCACAGCGAGGGAGGGACACACACACATACACACAGTGAGGGAGGGACACGCACAGCGAGGGAGGGAGGGACACACACAGCGAGGGAGGGACACGCAGACACAGCGAGGGAGGGACATGCACACAGTGAGGGAGGGACACGCAGACACAGCGAGGGAGGGACGCACACACAGCGAGGGAGGGACACGCACACATACACACTCACAGCGAGGGAGGGATACACACACAGCGAGGGAGGAACACGCACACATACACACAGCGAGGGAGGGACACGCACAGCGAGGGAGGGACACACACAGCGAGGGAGGGACACGCACAGCGAGGGAGGGACACACACAGCGAGGGAGGGAGGGACACACACAGCGAGGGAGGGACACGCAGACACAGCGAGGGAGGGACACGCAGACACAGCGAGGGAGGGACATGCACACAGTGAGGGACGCACACACAGCGAGGGAGGGACACGCACACACACAGCGAGTGAGGGACACGCACACACACCGAGGGAGGGACACGCACACACACCACGAGGGAGGGACACACACACACAGCGAGGGGGAGACACACACGCACACAGTGAGGCGGACACGCCCACAGCAAAGGAAGGGACATGCTCACAGACAGCGAGGGAGCGACACGCTCACACACAGTGAGTGACGGACACGTACATACACAGCGGGGGGACACGCACACAGCGATGGAGGGACACACACACACACACACAGAGCGAGGGGGAGAAGCACACAGCGAGGGAGGGACACACACACACACACACACACAGCGAGGGAGGGACACACACACACAGAGTGAGGGGGACACGCGCATACTGCAAGAGTGAGAGACATGCTCACACACAGTGAGGGAGAAACACGCACACAGCAGGGGAGGGACACACACACACACACACACACAGCGAGGGACGGACACACACACACAGAGCGAGGGAAGGACAGACACACACAGCGAGGGAGGAACACGCACACACAATTTCAGCGAGGGAGGGACACGCACACACACACCGCGAGGGAGGGATACACACACACACACAGTCACACACACACACAGTGGGGAAGGGACACGCACACACATGGAGGGAGGGACACGCACATACAGCAAGTGGGGGACATGCGCACATACCGAGGGAGGGGGACACACACACACACAGCGAGGGAGGGACACAAACACACACAGCGAGGGTGGGACACGCGCACACACGGCGAGGGAAGTACACACACACACACACACCACACACACAGAGCGAGGGAGGGGCACACACAGTGAGAGAGGGGCACGCACACACGCAACGAGGGAGGGACACACACACACACACAGCGAGGGAGGGACACACACAGAGCGAGGGAGGGACACGCACACACACTCACAGCGAGGGAGGGACACACGCACACATACACACAGCGAGGGAGGGACACACGCACACACACACAGCGAGGGAGGGACACACACACACTCACAGCGAGGGAGGGACACACACTCACACCGAAGGAGCGACACGCACACACACACACAGCGAGTTAGGGACACACATACACACTCGCACACACACATTGAGGGAGGGACACACACACACAGCGAGGGAGGCAGACACACAAACACACACACACACAGTGAGGGAGGGACACACAAAAACACAGCGAGGGAGGGACACACACACACACACACCGAGGGAGGGACACACACACACACACACACACACACACACTCTCACACCGAAGGAGCGACACGCACACACACACACAGCGAATTAGGGACACACATACACACTCGCACACACACACACACACACACACACATTGAGGGAGGGACACACACACACAGCGAGGGAGGCAGACACACAAACACACAACGAGGGAGGGACACGCACACACAGCGAGAGAGGGACACACACACATTGCGAGGCAGGGACACACACACATAGCGAGGCAGGGACACACAGAGTGAGGGGGACACACACATACTGCAAGATTGAGAGACATGCTCACACACCGTGAGGGAGGGACACGCACACAGTGAGTGAGGGACACACACACACACACAGCGAGGGAGGGATACACACACACAGCGAGGGAGGGACACGCACACACACACCGAGGGGGGGACATGCACACACGCAGCGAGGGTGGGACACGCACACACAACGAGGGAGGGATACGCACACACAGCGAGGGAGGGACACATACACACACAGCGAGGGAGGGACACGCACACACACAGCGAGGGACGGACACACACACACACACACACACACACACACACAGCATGGAACGGGGACACACACACACAGTGGGAGGGAGAGACAGATACACACGAGGGAGGAACACGCACACACAGCAAGTGGGGGATATGCACACACACTTACAGTGAGGGAGGGACACGCACACACACACCGCGAGGGAGGGATACACACACACAGCGAGGGAGGGACACGCACACACACACCGAGGGAGGGACATGCACACACGCAGCGAGGGTGGGACACGCACACACAACGAGGGAGGGATACGCACACACAGCGAGGAAGGGACACATACACACACAGCGAGGGAGGGACACGCACACACACAGCGAGGGACGGACACACACACACACACACACACACACACACACACAGCATGGAACGGGGACACACACACACAGTGGGAGGGAGAGACAGATACACACGAGGGAGGAACACGCACACACAGCAAGTGGGGGATATGCACACACACTTACAGTGAGGGAGGGACACGCACACACACACCGCGAGGGAGGGACACACACACACACACACACACAGTGAGGGATGGACTCTCTCTCTCTCTCTCTCACACACACACACACACACACACACACACACACACACAGTGAGGGTGGGACACGCACACACATGGAAGGAGGGACACGCACACACAGCAAGGGAGGGACACGCACACACACAGCAAGGGAGGGACACACACACACACTCAGAGCGAGGGAGGGACACACATGCACAGCGAGGGAGGGACACACACACACACAGCGAGGGAGGGACACACACACACACAGCGAAGGAGGGACACACACACACACGCACACACAGCGTGGGAGGGACACACACACACAGCGAGGGAGGGACACACACACACACAGCGCAGGAGGGACACACATACACACACCCACTCACACACAAACACACACACACACACACATTGAGGGAGGGACACACACACACAAAGCGTGGAACGGACACACACACACACAGAGCGAGGGAGGGACAGACACACACAGCAAGTGGGGGACATGCACACACACTTACAGTGAGGAAGGGAGAAGCACACACAAACCGCGAGGGAGGGACACACACACACACAGAGTGATGGAGGGACTCTCTCTCTCTCTCACACACACACACACACACACACACACACACACACACACACACACACACAGAGTGAGGGAGGGACACGCACACACATGGAGGGAGGGACACGCACACACACAGCAAGGGAGGGACAGGCACACACAAAGCGAGGGAGGGACACGCACACACAAAGCGAGGGAGGGACACGCACACACACGGCGAGGGAGAGACACACACACACACGGCGAGGGAGGGACACGCACACACACGGTGAGGGAGGGACCAGCACGCACACAACAAGGGAGGGACACGCACACACAAAGCGAGGGAGGGACACGCACACACACGGCTAGGGAGGGACACGCACACACACAGCGAGGGAGGGACACACACACACACGGCGAGGGAGGAACACGCACACACAGCGAGGGAGGGACACACACACACACAGCGAGGGAGGGACACGCACACACAGCGAGGGAGGGGGATACACACACACAGCGAGGGATGGACACGCACACTCAGCGAGGGAGGGACACACACACACACGGCGAGGGAGGAACACGCACACACAGCGAGGGAGGGACACACACACACACAGCGAGGGAGGGACACGCACACACAGTGAGGGAGGGGGACACACACACAGCGAGGGAGGAACACGCACACATAGCGAGGGAGGGGGACACACACACACAGCGAGGGAGGGACACACACACACACAGCGAGGGAGAGACACACACACACGGCGAGGGAGGGACACGCACACACACGGCGAGGGAGGGACACGCACACACACAGCAAGGGAGGGACACACACACACAAAGCAAGGGAGGGACACGCACACACACGGCTAGGGAGGGACACGCACACACACAGCGAGGGAGGGACACACACACATGGCGAGGGAGGGGGATACACACACACAGCGAGGGAGGGACACGCACACACAGCGAGGGAGGGACACACACACACGGCGAGGGAGGAACACGCACACACAGCGAGGGAGGGACACAGACACACACAGCGAGGGAGGGACACGCACACACAGCGAGGGAGGGGGACACACACACAGCGAGGGAGGAACACGCACACACAGCGAGGGAGGGACACGCACACACACGGCGAGGGAGGAACACGCACACACAGCGAGGGAGGGGGACACACACACACAGCGAGGGAGGGACACACACACACGCGGCGAGGGAGGAACACGCACACACACAGTGAGAGAGGGGCACGCTCACACACAGCAAGGGAGGGACACGCACACACACAGCGAGGGAGGGACACGCACACACGCAGCGAGCGAGGGACACGCTCACACACAGCGAGCGAGGGACACGCTCACAAACAGCGAGGGAGGGACACGCGCACACACAGCGAGAGAGGGGCACGCGCACACACAGTGAGAGAGGGGCACGCTCACACACAGCGAGCGAGGGACACGCTCACACACAGCGAGGGAGGGACACGCACACACACAGTGAGAGAGGGGCACGCACACACGCAGCGAGGGAGGGACACATAGAGTGAGGGGACACGCACACACTGAAAGAGTGAGAGACATGCTCACACACAATGAGTGAGGGACACGCACACACAGCGAGGGAGGGACACACACACACAGAGCAAGGGAGGGACACACACACACACAGCGAGGGAGGGACACACACACACACACAGCGAGGGAGGGACACACATACACACACGCACACACACACACACACACACACACACACACACACACACACATAGAGGGAGGGACCCACACACACAGCAAGGGGGGCAGACACACAAACACACAGCGAGGGAGGGGGACACACACACACAGCGAGGGAGGGTCACACACACACAGCGAGGGAGGGTCACACACACACAGTGAGGGGGACACACACACACAGCGAGGGAGGGACACACACACACAAAACGAGGGAGGAACACACACACACACACACACACACACACACACACACACACACACACACACACAGAACACACACACAGAACACACACACACAGTGAGGGACACGCACGCCCATCACGAGGGAGCGACACGCACACATAGCGAGGGAGGGACACACTCATATACAGCTAGAGAAGGACATGCACACACAGCTAGGGAAGGACATGCACACACAGCAAGGGAGGGACATGCACGCACACAGCAAGGGATAGACACACAGACAGCGAGGGAGGAATCACACTCACATACAGCGAGGGAAGGACACGCACGCACATTGTGACAGACACAAGCACACAGTGAGGGAGGGACACACACACACACAGCGAGGGAGGGACACGCACACACACAGCGAGGGAGGGACACGCACACACACAGCGAGGGAGGGACACGCATACACTGCAAGGGAGGGACACACACGCACAGCGAGGGAGGGACACACACGCACACAGTGAGGGGGACACGCACACAGCGAGGAAGGGATACACACACACAGTGAGGGAGGGACACGCACGCACACAGTGAGGGGGACACGCACACAGCGAGGAAAGGATACACACACAGCGAGGAAAGGATACACACACAGCGAGGGAGGAATCACACTCACACACAGCAAGGGAGGGACACGCACACACACAGCGAGGGAGGGACACACACACACACACTGCAAGGGAAGGACGCACGCACCCACAGCGAGTGAGGGACACGCACACACACACACAGCGAGGGAAAGACATGCACACACACACAGCGAGGGAGGGACACACACACACACACAGCGAGGGAGGGACACACACACACAGCGAGGGAGGGACACACACACACACAGCGAGGGAGGCACACAAACACACAACGAGGAGGGACACGCAACACACAGGGAGGGAGGGACGCACACACACACACACTGCGAGGGAAGGACGCGCGCACACACTGCGAGGGATGGACACGCACACACACACACACACTGCGAGGGAGGAACACACACACACACACAGCGAGGGAGGGACACACACACACACACACACACACACTGCGAGGGAGGGACACGCACACACAACGACGAGGGACACGCAACACGCAGCGAGGTAGGGACACACACACACAGCGAGGGAGGGACATACACACACACACAGCGAGGGAGGGACACACACAGACAGTGAGGGAGGGACACGCACACACTGTAAGAGTGAGAGACATGCACTCCCATAGCGAGGGAGGGACTCACACACACATTAACAGCGAGGTAGGGACACGCATGCATACAGCGAGGGAGGGACACGCGCACACATTGAGGGAGGGACACACTCACAACGAGGGAGACACACACACAGACACAGCGAGGGTGGGGCCCGCGCACTCAGCGAGGGAGGGACTCGCGCACACACCAAGGGAGGGATACGCTCACACACAGTGAGAGAGGAACACACACAGACAGTGAGGCAGGGACACACACACAGCGAGGCAGGGACACACACACAGCGAGGGAGGGACACACACACACAGCGTGGGAGGGACACACACACACACACAGCGTGGGAGGGACACACACACAGCGAGGGAGGGACACACACACACAGCAAGGGAGGGACACACACACACAGCAAGGAGGGACACACACACACATACAGCGAGGGAGAGACACACACACACAGTGAGGGAGAGACACACACACACAGCGACGGAGGGACGGACACACACACACACACACACACAGCGAGGGAGGGACACACACACACACGGCGAGGGAGGGACACACACACACACCCAGCGAGGGAGGGACACACACACACATACACACAGCGACGGAAGGACACGCACACACACAAAGACGGAGGGACACACACACAAACAAAGAGAGGGAGGGACACGCACACACACACCGAGGGAGGGACACGCACACACACACCGAGGGAGGGACACGCACACACACACAGCGAGAGAGGGACACACACACACTCACAGCGAGGGATGGACACGCACACACACAGCGAGGGAGGGGCTAGCACACCCACAGCGAGGGAGGGGCACGCACACACACAGCGAGGGAGGGACACATATGTACGCACACAGTGAGGGGGACACGAACATAGTGAGGGGGACACGCCCACAGCGAAGGAGGGACACGCTCACACACAGCGAGGGAGGGACACACACACACAGCGAGGGAGGGATACAAACACACACCGCGAGGGACGGGCACGCGCACACACAGCAAGGGAAGGACACGCACACACAGCGAGGGAGGGACACGCTCATATAGAGCGAGAGAGTGACACACATGCACACAGTGAAGGGGACACGCACACAGCGAGGGAGGGACACACACACACACACACACGAGGGAGGGACACACACACACACACACGAGGAAGGGACACACACACACACACACGAGGGAGGGACACACACACACACACACGAGGGAGGGACACACACACACACACGAGGGAGGGACACACACACAAGGGAGGAATTAGATTAGATTAGATTAGATTAGATTACTTACAGTGTGGAAACAGGCCCTCCGGCCCAACAAGTCCACACCGCCCCGCCGAAGCGCAACCCACCCATACCCCTACATCTACATCTACCCCTTACCTAACACTACGGGCAATTTCGCATGGCCAATTCACCTAACCTGCACATCTTTGGACTGTGGGAGGAAACCGGAACACCCGGAGGAAACCCACGCAGACACGGGGAGAATGTGCAAACTCCACACAGTCAGTCGCCTGAGGCGGGAAATGAACCTGGGTCTCTGGCGCTGTGAGGCAGCAGCACTAACCACTGTGCTACCGTGCCGCCCACTAACACACACACACACACACGAGGGAAGGACACGCACTCACACAGCGAGGTAGGGGCATGCACACACACAGCGAGGGAGGGACACGCGCACACACACACAGCGTGGGAGGGACACGCACACACACACACACACAGAGCGAGGGAGGGACACACACACACACACACACACACACACAGAGCGAGGGAGGGACACACACACACACACACACACACACACACACACACACACAGAGCGAGGGAGGGACACGCACACACAGCGAGGGACGGACACGCACACACAGCGAGGGACGGACACGCACACACACAGCGAGGGAGGGACACACACACACACATACACACACAAACATCGCGGGAGGGTCACACACATACAGCGAGGGAGTGACACGCACACACATAATGAGGGAGGGAGACACACACACACACACACACAGAGCGAGGGAGGGACACGCACACACAGCGAGGGACGGACACGCACACACAGCGAGGGAGGGACACGCACACACACAGCGAGGGAGGGACACACACACACACACAGCGAGGGAGTGACACGCACACACACAGCGAGGGAGGGACACCCACACACACAGCGAGTTGGACACGCACACAGCGAGAGAGGGACACACACGCACACAGCGAGGGAGGGACATGTACGCACACAGCGAGAGAGGGACACACACGCACACAGCGAGGGAGGGACATGTACGCACACAGCGAGAGAGGGACACACACGCACACAGCGAGGGAGGGACATGTACGCACACAGCGAGAGAGGGACACACACGCACACAGCGAGGGAGGGACATGTACGCACACAGCGAGAGAGGGACACACACACACACAGCGAGGGAGGGACATGTACGCACACAGCGAGAGAGGGACACACACGCACACAGCGAGGGAGGGACATGTACGCACACAGCGAGAGAGGGACACACACGCACACAGCGAGGGAGGGACATGTACGCACACAGCGACGGAGGGACACGCTCATATACAGCGACGGAGGGACACACACACACATACACACAGCGAGGGAGGGACACACACACACATACACACACACAGCGAGGGAGGGACACACGCACACCCACAGCGAGGTAGGGGGACGCGTGCACACAGTAAGGGAGGGACACGCTCACAAACAGCGAGGGAGGGACACACACACACATCGAGGGAGGGACACGCTCATATCCAGCGAGGGTGGGACACACTCATATACAGCGAGGGAGGGAGACGCACACACAGCGAGGGAGGGACATGCACACACACACACACTCACACACACACACAAAACGAGGAGGGACACGCGCACACAGCGAGGGAGGGACAGGCACACACACAGCGAGGGAGGGACAGGCACACACACAGCGAGGGAGGGACACGCACAAACACAGCGAGGGAGGGACAGGCACACACACAGCGAGGGAGGGACACGCACACACACAGCGAGGGAGCGATACGCTCATATAGAGCGAGGGAGGGACACACTCGCAATCATTGAGGGGGGCACGCACACAGCGAGGGAGGGACACGCGCACACAGCGAGGGAGGGAACGCACACACAGCGAGGGAGGGACACGCACGCACACAGCGAGGGAGGGACACGCACGCACACAGCGAGGGAGGGACACGCACACACACAGCGAGGGAGAGACACGCACACACAACGAGGGAGGGACACGCACACACAGCGAGGGATAGAAACGCACACACAGCGAGGGAGGGACACGCACACACAGCGAGGGAGGGACACGCACACACACAGCGAGGGAGTGACACGCACACACACAGCGAGGGAGGGACACGCACACACACAGCGAGGGAGAGAAACGCACACACACAGCGAGGGAGGGACACGCACACACAGCGAGGGAGGGACACGCACACACAGCGAGGGAGGGACACGCACACATACAGCGAGGAAGGGACACTCAAACACACAGCGAGGGAGGGACACGCACACACACAGCGAGGAGGGACACGCACACACAGCGAGGGAGGGACACGCACACACAGCGAGGGAGGAAAACGCACACAGTGAGGGACGCACACTCAGCGAGGCAGGGACACACATGCACATAGAGCGAGGGAGGGACACACACACACACACACAGTTAGGGAGGGACACACAAACACACACACAGTCAGGGAGGTACACACACACACACACACAGCGAGGGAGGGACACACAAACACACACACACACAGCGAGGGAGGGACACACACACACACACACACACACACACACACACACACACCCACACACAGCGAGGGAGGGACACACACACACAACAAAAGAGGAATATGCACACACACCAAGGGAGGGACACACACACACACACACACACACACACACAGCGAGGGAGGGACACACACACACAGAGGGAGGGACACACACACAGCGAGGGAGGGACACGCACACACACAGCGAGGGAGGGACAGGCACACACACAGCGAGGGAGGGACACGCACACACACAGCGAGGGAGGGACACGCACACACACAGCGAGGGAGGGACACGCACACACACAGCGAGGGAGGGACAGGCGCACACACAGCAAGGGAGGGACACGCACACACACAGCGAGGGAGGGACACGCACACACACAGCGAGGGAGGGATACGCACACACACAGCGAGGGAGTGATACGCTCATATAGAGTGAGGGAGGGACACACTCGCAATCATTGAGGGGGGCACGCACACAACGAGGGAGGGACACGCACACACAGCGAGGGAGGGACACGCACACACAGCGAGGGAGGGAACGCACACACAGCGAGGGAGGGACACGCACGCACACAGCGAGGGAGGGACACGCACGCACACAGCGAGGGAGGGACACGCACACACACAGCGAGGGAGGGACACGCACGCACACAGCGAGGGAGGGACACGCACGCACACAGCGAGGGAGGGACAGACACACACACACCGCGAGGGAGGGACACGCACACACACAGTGAGGGAGAGACACGCACACACAATGAGGGAGGGACACGCACACACAGCGAGGGATAGACACGCACACACAGTGAGGGAGGGACACGCACACACACAGCGAGGGAGAGAAACGCACACACACAGCGAGGGAGGGACACGCACACACAGCTAGGGAGGGACACGCACACACAGCGAGGGAGGGACACGCACACATACAGCGAGGGAGGGACACGCACACACACAGCGAGGGAGGGACACGCACACACAGCGAGGGAGGGACACGCACACACACAGCGAGGGAGAGAAACGCACACACACAGCGAGGGAGGGACACGCACACACAGCGAGGGAGGGACACGCACACATACAGCGAGGGAGGGACACTCAAACACACAGCGAGGGAGGGACACGCACACACAGCGAGGGAGGGACACGCACACACAGAGCGAGGGAGGGACACACACACACACACACAGTTAGGGAGGGACACACACACACACACAGCGAGGGAGGGACACACACACACACACACACACACACACAGCGAGGGAGGGACACACAAACACACACACACACACACAGCGAGGGAGGGACACACACACACACACACAGCGAGGGAGGGACACACACACACACACACACCCACACACAGCGAGGGAAGGACACACACACACACCAAAAGAGGAATATGCACACACACCAAGGGAGGGACACACACACACACACACACACACACACAGCGAGGGAGGGACACGCACACACACACACACACCGAGGGAGGGACACACACACACAGCGAGGGAGGGACACACACACACACAGCGAGGGAGGGACACGCACACACACACACACAGCGAGGGAGGGACACACACACACAGTGAGGGAGGGGGACACACACAGCGAGGGAGGGATACACACACACACACACACAGCGAGGGAGGGACACACACACACACACAGCGAGGGAGGGACACATACACACACACAGCGAGGGAGGGACACACAAACACACACACACACACAGCGAGGGAGGGACACACACAGCGAGGGAGGGACACACACACAAACACACACACAAAGTGAGGGGTCACGCACACAGCAAGGGACGGACATGCACGCACACAGCGAGGGAGGGACACGCACGCGCACACACACACACTCACGAGGGAGGGGCACGCACGCACACAGCGAGGGAGGGACACGTACGCACACAGCGAGGGAGGGACAGACACACACACACCGCGAGGGAGGGACACGCACACACACAGTGAGGGAGAGACACGCACACACAACGAGGGAGGGACACGCACACACAGCGAGGGATAGACACGCACACACAGCGAGGGAGGGACACGCACACACACAGCGAGGGAGGGACACGCACACACAGCGAGGGAGGGACACGCACAGACACAGCGAGGGAGAGAAACGCACACACACAGCGAGGGAGGGACACGCACACACAGCGAGGGAGGGACACGCACGCACACAGCGAGGGAGGGACAGACACACACACAGCGAGGGAGGGACACGCACACACACAGCGAGGAGGGACACACACACACAGCGAGGAGGGACACGCACACACAGCGAGGGAGGGACACGCACACACACAGCGAGGGAGGAACACGCATACAGTGAGGGACGCACACACAGCGAGGGAAGGACACACACACACACACACACACACACACACACACACAGCGAGGGAGGGACACACACACACACACACACACACACACACACACACACAGCGAGGGAGGGACACACACACACACACACAGCGAGGGAGGGACACGCACACATACAGCGAGGGAGGGACACGCACACACACAGCGAGGGAGGGACACGCACACACAGCGAGGGAGGGACACGCACACACACAGCGAGGGAGAGAAACGCACACACACAGTGAGGGAGGGACACGCACACACAGCGAGGGAGGGACACGCACACACAGCGAGGGAGGGACACGCACACATACAGCGAGGGAGGGACACTCAAACACACAGCGAGGGAGGGACACGCACACACACAGCGAGTAGGGACACACACACACAGCGAGGAGGGACACGCACACACAGTGAGGGAGGGACACGCACACACAGCGAGGGAGGGACACGCACACACAG
The DNA here is from genome assembly GCF_047496795.1 of Chiloscyllium punctatum. Classification (NCBI taxonomy): domain Eukaryota; kingdom Metazoa; phylum Chordata; class Chondrichthyes; order Orectolobiformes; family Hemiscylliidae; genus Chiloscyllium; species Chiloscyllium punctatum. Next base: position 70,784,463 of record NC_092772.1, on the reverse strand, counting down.
CGAGGGAGGGACACGCACACACAGAGCGAGGGAGGGACACACACACACACACACACAGTTAGGGAGGGACACACACACACACACACAGCGAGGGAGGGACACACACACACACACACACACAGCGAGGGAGGGACACACAAACACACACACACACACAGCGAGGGAGGGACACACACACACACACACACAGCGAGGGAGGGACACACACACACACACACACCCACACACAGCGAGGGAAGGACACACACACACAACAAAAGAGGAATATGCACACACACCAAGGGAGGGGGACACACACACACAGCGAGGGAGGGACACGCACACACACACACACACCGAGGGAGGGACACACACACACAGCGAGGGAGGGACACACACACACACAGCGAGGGAGGGACACGCACACACACACACACAGCGAGGGAGGGACACACACACACAGTGAGGGAGGGGGACACACACAGCGAGGGAGGGACACACAAACACACACACACAGCGAGGGAGGGACACACACACACACAGCGAGGGAGGGACACATACACACACACAGCGAGGGAGGGACACACAAACACACACACACACACAGCGAGGGAGGGACACACACAGCGAGGGAGGGACACACACACAAACACACACACAAAGTGAGGGGTCACGCACACAGCAAGGGACGGACATGCACGCACACAGCGAGGGAGGGACACGCACGCACACACACACACTCACGAGGGAGGGGCACGCACGCACACAGCGAGGGAGGGACACGTACGCACACAGCGAGGGAGGGACAGACACACACACACCGCGAGGGAGGGACACGCACACACACAGTGAGGGAGAGACACGCACACACAACGAGGGAGGGACACGCACACACAGCGAGGGATAGACACGCACACACAGCGAGGGAGGGACACGCACACACACAGCGAGGGAGGGACACGCACACACAGCGAGGGAGGGACACGCACAGACACAGCGAGGGAGAGAAACGCACACACACAGCGAGGGAGGGACACGCACACACAGCGAGGGAGGGACACGCACGCACACAGCGAGGGAGGGACAGACACACACACAGCGAGGGAGGGACACGCACACACACAGCGAGGAGGGACACACACACACAGCGAGGAGGGACACGCACACACAGCGAGGGAGGGACACGCACACACACAGCGAGGGAGGAACACGCATACAGTGAGGGACGCACACACAGCGAGGGAGGGACACACACACACACACACAGCGAGGGAGGGACACACACACACACACACACACACACACACAGCGAGGGAGGGACACACACACACACACACAGCGAGGGAGGGACACGCACACATACAGCGAGGGAGGGACACGCACACACACAGCGAGGGAAGGACACGCACACACTGCGAGGGAGGGACACGCTCACACACAGCGAGAGAGAGAAACGCACACACACAGTGAGGGAGGGACACGCACACACAGCGAGGGAGGGACACGCACACACAGCGAGGGAGGGAAACGCACACATACAGCGAGGGAGGGACACTCAAACACACAGCGAGGGAGGGACACGCACACACACAGCGAGTAGGGACACACACACACAGCGAGGAGGGACACGCACACACAGTGAGGGAGGGACACGCACACACAGCGAGGGAGGGACACGCACACACAGCGAGGGAGGGACACGCACACACAGAGCGAGGGAGGGACACACACACACACACACACAGTTAGGGAGGGACACACACACACACACAGCGAGGGAGGGACACACACACACACACACACAGCGAGGGAGGGACACACAAACACACACACACACACAGCGAGGGAGGGACACACACACACACACACACACAGCGAGGGAGGGACACACACACACACACACACCCACACACAGCGAGGGAAGGACACACACACACAACAAAAGAGGAATATGCACACACACCAAGGGAGGGACACACACACACACAGCGAGGGAGGGACACGCACACACACACACACACCGAGGGAGGGACACACACACACAGCGAGGGAGGGACACACACACACACAGCGAGGGAGGGACACGCACACACACACACACAGCGAGGGAGGGACACACACACACAGTGAGGGAGGGGGACACACACAGCGAGGGAGGGACACACACACACACACACACACACAGCGAGGGAGGGACACACACACACACAGCGAGGGAGGGACACATACACACACACAGCGAGGGAGGGACACACAAACACACACACACACAGCGAGGGAGGGACACACACAGCGAGGGAGGGACACACACACAAACACACACACAAAGTGAGGGGTCACGCACACAGCAAGGGACGGACATGCACGCACACAGCGAGGGAGGGACACGCACGCACACAGCGAGGGAGGGACACGCACGCACACAGCGAGGGAGGGACAGACACACACACACCGCGAGGGAGGGACACGCACACACACAGTGAGGGAGAGACACGCACACACAACGAGGGAGGGACACGCACACACAGCGAGGGATAGACACGCACACACAGCGAGGGAGGGACACGCACACACACAGCGAGGGAGGGACACGCACACACACAGCGAGGGAGGGACACGCACACACAGCGAGGGAGGGACACGCACACACACAGCGAGGGAGGAACACGCATACAGTGAGGGACGCACACACAGCGAGGGAGGGACACACACACACACACACAGCGAGGGAGGGACACACACACACACACACACACACACACACAGCGAGGGAGGGACACACACACACACACACAGCGAGGGAGGGACACGCACACATACAGCGAGGGAGGGACACGCACACACACAGCGAGGGAAGGACACGCACACACTGCGAGGGAGGGACACGCTCACACACAGCGAGGGAGAGAAACGCACACACACAGTGAGGGAGGGACACGCACACACAGCGAGGGAGGGACACGCACACACAGCGAGGGAGGGAAACGCACACATACAGCGAGGGAGGGACACTCAAACACACAGCGAGGGAGGGACACGCACACACACAGCGAGTAGGGACACACACACACAGCGAGGAGGGACACGCACACACAGTGAGGGAGGGACACGCACACACAGCGAGGGAGGGACACGCACACACAGCGAGGGAGGGACACGCACACACAGAGCGAGGGAGGGACACACACACACACACACACAGTTAGGGAGGGACACACACACACACACAGCGAGGGAGGGACACACACACACACACACACAGCGAGGGAGGGACACACAAACACACACACACACACAGCGAGGGAGGGACACACACACACACACACACACAGCGAGGGAGGGACACACACACACACACACACCCACACACAGCGAGGGAAGGACACACACACACAACAAAAGAGGAATATGCACACACACCAAGGGAGGGACACACACACACACAGCGAGGGAGGGACACGCACACACACACACACACCGAGGGAGGGACACACACACAGCGAGGGAGGGACACACACACACACAGCGAGGGAGGGACACGCACACACACACACACAGCGAGGGAGGGACACACACACACAGTGAGGGAGGGGGACACACACAGCGAGGGAGGGACACACACACACACACACACACACAGCGAGGGAGGGACACACACACACACAGCGAGGGAGGGACACATACACACACACAGCGAGGGAGGGACACACAAACACACACACACACAGCGAGGGAGGGACACACACAGCGAGGGAGGGACACACACACAAACACACACACAAAGTGAGGGGTCACGCACACAGCAAGGGACGGACATGCACGCACACAGCGAGGGAGGGACACGCACGCACACACACACACTCACGTGGGAGGGGCACGCACGCACACAGCGAGGGAGGGACACGCACGCACACAGCGAGGGAGGGACAGACACACACACACCGCGAGGGAGGGACACGCACACACACAGTGAGGGAGAGACACGCACACACAACGAGGGAGGGACACGCACACACAGCGAGGGATAGACACGCACACACAGCGAGGGAGGGACACGCACACACACAGCGAGGGAGGGACACGCACACACACAGCGAGGGAGGGACACGCACACACACAGCGAGGGAGGGACACGCACACACAGCGAGGGAGGGACACGCACACACACAGCGAGGGAGAGAAACGCACACACACCGCGAGGGAGGGACACGCACACACACAGTGAGGGAGAGACACGCACACACAACGAGGGAGGGACACGCACACACAGCGAGGGATAGACACGCACACACAGCGAGGGAGGGACACGCACACACACAGCGAGGGAGGGACACGCACACACACAGCGAGGGAGGGACACGCACACACACAGCGAGGGAGGGACACGCACACACAGCGAGGGAGGGACACGCACACACACAGCGAGGGAGAGAAACGCACACACACAGCGAGGGAGGGACACGCACACACAGCGAGGGAGGGACACACACGCACACAGCGAGGGAGGGACAGACACACACACAGCGAGGGAGGGACACGCACACATAGCGAGGAGGGACACGCACACACAGCGAGGGAGGGACACGCACACACAGCGAGGGAGGGACACGCACACACACAGCGAGGGAGGAACACGCACACAGTGAGGGACGCACACACAGCGAGGGAGGGACACACACACACACACACACACACACACACACACACACACAGAGCGAGGGAGGGACACACAAACAAACACACACACAGCGAGGGAGGGACACACACACACACACACAGCGAGGGAGGGACACGCACACATACAGCGAGGGAGGGACACGCACACACACAGCGAGGGAGGGACACGCACACACAGCGAGGGAGGGACACGCACACACACAGCGAGGGAGAGAAACGCACACACACAGCGAGGGAGGGACACGCACACACAGCGAGGGAGGGACACGCACACACAGCGAGGGAGGGACACGCACACATACAGCAAGTGAGGGACACTCAAACACACAGCGAGGGAGGGACACGCACACACACAGGGAGGAGGGACACACACACACAGCGAGGAGGGACACGCACACACAGTGAGGGAGGGACACGCACACACAGCGAGGGAGGGACACGCACACACAGAGCGAGGGAGGGACACACACACACACACACAGAGTTAGGGAGGGACACACACACACACACAGCGAGGGAGGGACACACACACACACACACACACACACACACACACACACAGCGAGGGAGGGACACACAAACACACACACACAGCGAGGGAGGGACACACACACACACACACAGCGAGGGAGGGACACACACACACACACACACCCACACACAGCGAGGGAAGGACACACACACACACCAAAAGAGGAATATGCACACACACCAAGGGAGGGACACACACACACACACACACACAGCGAGGGAGGGACACGCACACACACACACACACACCGAGGGAGGGACACACACACACACAGCGAGGGAGGGACACACACACACACAGCGAGGGAGGGACACGCACACACACACACACACAGCGAGGGAGGGACACACACACACAGTGAGGGAGGGACACACACACAGCGAGGGAGGGACACACACACACACAGCGAGGGAGGGACACATACACACACACAGCGAGGGAGGGACACACAAACACACACACACACACAGCGAGGGAGGGACACACACAGCGAGGGAGGGACACACACACAAACACACACACAAAGTGAGGGGTCACGCACACAGCAAGGGACGGACATGCACGCACACAGCGAGGGAGGGACACGCACGCACACACACACACTCACGAGGGAGGGGCACGCACGCACACAGCGAGGGAGGGACACGCACGCACACAGCGAGGCAGGGACAGACACACACACACCGCGAGGGAGGGACACGCACACACACAGTGAGGGAGAGACACGCACACACAACGAGGGAGGGACACGCACACACAGCGAGGGATAGACACGCACACACAGCGAGGGAGGGACACGCACACACACAGCGAGGGAGGGACACGCACACACACAGCGAGGGAGGGACACGCACACACAGCGAGGGAGGGACAGACACACACACAGCGAGGGAGAGAAACGCACACACACAGCGAGGGAGGGACACGCACACATAGCGAGGGAGGGACACGCACGCACACAGCGAGGGAGGGACAGACACACACACAGCGAGGGAGGGACACGCACACACACAGCGAGGAGGGACACACACACACAGCGAGGAGGGACACGCACACACAGCGAGGGAGGGACACGCACACACAGCGAGGGAGGGACACGCACACACACAGCGAGGGAGGAACACGCACACAGTGAGGGACGCACACACAGCGAGGGAGGGACACACACACACACACACACACACACACACACACACAGCGAGGGAGGGACACACAAACACACACACACACAGCGAGGGAGGGACACACACACACACACACAGCGAGGGAGGGACACACACACACACACACACACACACACACACACCCACACACAGCGAGGGAGGGACACACACACACAACAAAAGAGGAATATGCACACACACCAAGGGAGGGACACACACACACACACACACAGCGAGGGAGGTACACGCACACACACACACACACCGAGGGAGGGACACACACACACAGCGAGGGAGGGACACACACACACACAGCGAGGGAGGGACACGCACACACACACACACACAGCGAGGGAGGGACACACACACACAGTGAGGGAGGGACACACACACAGCGAGGGAGGGACACACACACACACACACACCCACACACAGCGAGGGAAGGACACACACACACACCAAAAGAGGAATATGCACACACACTAAGGGAGGGACACGCACACACACACACACACCGAGGGAGGGACACACACACACAGCGAGGCAGGGACACACACACACACAGCGAGGGAGGGACACGCACACACACACACACAGCGAGGGAGGGACACACACACACAGTGAGGGAGGGGGACACACACAGCGAGGGAGGGACACACACACACACACACACAGCGAGGGAGGGACACACACACACACAGCGAGGGAGGGACACATACACACACACAGCGAGGGAGGGACACACAAACACACACACACACACAGCGAGGGAGGGACACACACAGCGAGGGAGGGACACACACACAAACACACACACAAAGTGAGGGGTCACGCACACAGCAAGGGACGGACATGCACGCACACAGCGAGGGAGGGACACGCACGCACACACACACACTCACGAGGGAGGGGCACGCACGCACACAGCGAGGGAGGGACACGTACGCACACAGCGAGGGAGGGACAGACACACACACACCGCGAGGGAGGGACACGCACACACACAGTGAGGGAGAGACACGCACACACAACGAGGGAGGGACACGCACACACACAGCGAGGGAGGGACACGCACACACAGCGAGGGAGGGACACGCACAGACACAGCGAGGGAGAGAAACGCACACACACAGCGAGGGAGGGACACGCACACACAGCGAGGGAGGGACACGCACGCACACAGCGAGGGAGGGACAGACACACACACAGCGAGGGAGGGACACGCACACACACAGCGAGGAGGGACACACACACACAGCGAGGAGGGACACGCACACACAGCGAGGGAGGGACACGCACACACACAGCGAGGGAGGAACACGCATACAGTGAGGGACGCACACACAGCGAGGGAGGGACACACACACACACACACAGCGAGGGAGGGACACACACACACACACACACACACACACACACACAGCGAGGGAGGGACACACACACACACAGAGCGAGGGAGGGACACGCACACATACACAGCGAGGGAAGGACACGCACACACTGCGAGGGAGGGACACGCACACACAGCGAGGGAGGGACACGCACACATACAGCGAGGGAGGGACACTCAAACACACAGCGAGGGAGGGACACGCACACACACAGCGAGTAGGGACACACACACACAGCGAGGGAGGGACACACACACACACACACACAGCGAGGGAGGGACACACAAACACACACACACACACAGCGAGGGAGGGACACACACACACACACACACAGCGAGGGAGGGACACACACACACACACACACCCACACACAGCGAGGGAAGGACACACACACACAACAAAAGAGGAATATGCACACACACCAAGGGAGGGACACACACACACACAGCGAGGGAGGGACACGCACACACACACACACACCGAGGGAGGGACACACACACACAGTGAGGGAGGGACACACACACAGCGAGGGAGGGACACACACACACACACACACCCACACACAGCGAGGGAAGGACACACACACACACCAAAAGAGGAATATGCACACACACTAAGGGAGGGACACGCACACACACACACACACCGAGGGAGGGACACACACACACAGCGAGGCAGGGACACACACACACACAGCGAGGGAGGGACACGCACACACACACACACAGCGAGGGAGGGACACACACACACAGTGAGGGAGGGGGACACACACAGCGAGGGAGGGACACACACACACACACACACACAGCGAGGGAGGGACACACACACACACAGCGAGGGAGGGACACATACACACACACAGCGAGGGAGAGAAACGCACACACACAGCGAGGGAGGGACACACACACACACAGCGAGGGAGGGACACGCACAGACACAGCGAGGGAGAGAAACGCACACACACAGCGAGGGAGGGACACGCACACACAGCGAGGGAGGGACACGCACGCACACAGCGAGGGAGGGACAGACACACACACAGCGAGGGAGGGACACGCACACACACAGCGAGGAGGGACACACACACACAGCGAGGAGGGACACGCACACACAGCGAGGGAGGGACACGCACACACACAGCGAGGGAGGAACACGCATACAGTGAGGGACGCACACACAGCGAGGGAGGGACACACACACACACACACAGCGAGGGAGGGACACACACACACACACACACACACACACACACACAGCGAGGGAGGGACACACACACACACAGAGCGAGGGAGGGACACGCACACATACACAGCGAGGGAAGGACACGCACACACTGCGAGGGAGGGACACGCACACACAGCGAGGGAGGGACACGCACACACAGCGAGGGAGGGACACGCACACATACAGCGAGGGAGGGACACTCAAACACACAGCGAGGGAGGGACACGCACACACACAGCGAGTAGGGACACACACACACAGCGAGGGAGGGACACACACACACACACACACACAGCGAGGGAGGGACACACAAACACACACACACACACAGCGAGGGAGGGACACACACACACACACACACAGCGAGGGAGGGACACACACACACACACACACCCACACACAGCGAGGGAAGGACACACACACACAACAAAAGAGGAATATGCACACACACCAAGGGAGGGACACACACACACACAGCGAGGGAGGGACACGCACACACACACACACACCGAGGGAGGGACACACACACACAGCGAGGGAGGGACACACACACACACAGCGAGGGAGGGACACGCACACACACACACACAGCGAGGGAGGGACACACACACACAGTGAGGGAGGGGGACACACACAGCGAGGGAGGGACACACACACACACACACACACAGCGAGGGAGGGACACACACACACACAGCGAGGGAGGGACACATACACACACACAGCGAGGGAGGGACACACAAACACACACACACACAGCGAGGGAGGGACACACACAGCGAGGGAGGGACACACACACAAACACACACACAAAGTGAGGGGTCACGCACACAGCAAGGGACGGACATGCACGCACACAGCGAGGGAGGGACACGCACGCACACACACACACTCACGAGGGAGGGGCACGCACGCACACAGCGAGGGAGGGACACGCACGCACACAGCGAGGGAGGGACAGACACACACACACCGCGAGGGAGGGACACGCACACACACAGTGAGGGAGAGACACGCACACACAACGAGGGAGGGACACGCACACACAGCGAGGGATAGACACGCACACACAGCGAGGGAGGGACACGCACACACACAGCGAGGGAGGGACACGCACACACACAGCGAGGGAGGGACACGCACACACAGCGAGGGAGGGACACGCACACACACAGCGAGGGAGAGAAACGCACACACACCGCGAGGGAGGGACACGCACACACACAGTGAGGGAGAGACACGCACACACAACGAGGGAGGGACACGCACACACAGCGAGGGATAGACACGCACACACAGCGAGGGAGGGACACGCACACACACAGCGAGGGAGGGACACGCACACACACAGCGAGGGAGGGACACGCACACACACAGCGAGGGAGGGACACGCACACACAGCGAGGGAGGGACACGCACACACACAGCGAGGGAGAGAAACGCACACACACAGCGAGGGAGGGACACGCACACACAGCGAGGGAGGGACACACACGCACACAGCGAGGGAGGGACAGACACACACACAGCGAGGGAGGGACACGCACACACACAGCGAGGAGGGACACACACACACAGCGAGGAGGGACACGCACACACAGCGAGGGAGGGACACGCACACACAGCGAGGGAGGGACACGCACACACACAGCGAGGGAGGAACACGCACACAGTGAGGGACGCACACACAGCGAGGGAGGGACACACACACACACACACACACACACACACACACACACAGCGAGGGAGGGACACACAAACACACACACACACAGCGAGGGAGGGACACACACACACACACACACAGCGAGGGAGGGACACGCACACATACAGCGAGGGAGGGACACGCACACACACAGCGAGGGAGGGACACGCACACACAGCGAGGGAGGGACACGCACACACACAGCGAGGGAGAGAAACGCACACACACAGCGAGGGAGGGACACGCACATACAGCGAGGGAGGGACACGCACACACAGCGAGGGAGGGACACGCACACATACAGCAAGTGAGGGACACTCAAACACACAGCGAGGGAGGGACACGCACACACACAGGGAGGAGGGACACACACACACAGCGAGGAGGGACACGCACACACAGTGAGGGAGGGACACGCACACACAGCGAGGGAGGGACACGCACACACAGAGCGAGGGAGGGACACACACACACACACACACAGTTAGGGAGGGACACACACACACACACAGCGAGGGAGGGACACACACACACACACACACACACACAGCGAGGGAGGGACACACAAACACACACACACAGCGAGGGAGGGACACACACACACACACACAGCGAGGGAGGGACACACACACACACACACACCCACACACAGCGAGGGAAGGACACACACACACACCAAAAGAGGAATATGCACACACACCAAGGGAGGGACACACACACACACACACACACAGTGAGGGAGGGATACGCACACACACAGCGAGGGAGAGACACGCACACACAGCGAGGGAGGGACACGCACACACAGCGAGGGAGTGACACGCACACACAGCGAGGGAGGGACACGCACACACACAGCGAGGGAGGGACATGCACACACAGCGAGGGAGGGACATGCACATACACAGCGAGGGAGGGACACTCACACACACAGCGAGGGAGGGACACGCACACACACAGAGAGGAGGGACACGCACACACAGCGAGGGAGGGACACGCACACACAGCGAGGGAGGGACACGCACACACAGGGAGGGAGGGACACGCACACATAGCGAGGGAGGGACACTCACACACAACGAGGGAGGGACACGCACACACACAGCGAGGGATGAACACGCACACAGTGAGGGACGCACACTCAGCGAGGGAGGGACACATGCACACAGAGCGAGGGAGGGACACACACACACACACACACACAGTGAGGGAGGGACACACACACACACAAACACAGTGAGGGAGGGACACACACACACAAACACAGCGAGGGAGGGACACACACACACACACACACACAGCGAGGGAGGGAAACACACACACACACACACACACAGCGAGGGAGGGACACACACACACACACAGCGAGGGAGGGACACACACACACACAGCGAGGCAGGGACACACACACAAACAGCGAGGCAGGGACACACACACACAACAAAAGAGGAATATGCACAGACACCAAGGGAGGGACACGCACACACTCAAACACACTCAGCGAGGGAGGGACACACACACACAGCGAGGGAGGGACACGCACACACACACACACAGCGAGGGAGGAACACGCACACACAGCGAGGGAGGGACACACACACACAGCGAGGGAGGGACACGCACACACACAGCGAGCGAGGGACACGCACACACAGCGAGGGACGGACACGCACACACAGAGCGAGGGAGGGACACGCACACACAGCGAGGGATGGACACACACACACACACACACAGTGAGGGAGGGACACACACACACACACACACACCCACACACAGCGAGGGAGGGACACACACACACACACACACCCACACACAGCGAGGGAGGGACACACACACACAACAAAAGAGGAATATGCACACACACCAAGGGAGGGACACACACACACACACACACACACACATACACACACACACACAGCGAGGGAGGGACACGCACACACACACACACACACACCAAGGGAGGGACACACACACACAGCGAGGGAGGGACGCACACACACACAGCGAGGGACGGACACGCACACACACACACACAGCGAGGGAGGGACACACACACACAGTGAGGGAGGGACACACACACAGCGAGGGAGGGACACACACACACACACACACACACACACACACAGCGAGGGAGGGACACACACACACACAGCGAGGGAGGGACACATACACACACACAGCGAGGGAGGGACACACAAACACACACACACACACAGCGAGGGAGGGACACACACAAACACACACACAAAGTGAGGGGTCACGCACACAGCAAGGGACGGACATGCACGCACACAGCGAGGGTGGGACACGCACGCACACACACACACTCACGAGGGAGGGGCCCGCACGCACACAGCGAGGGAGGGACACGCATGCACACAGCGAGGGAGGGACAGACACACACACACCGCGAGGGAGGGACACGCACACACACAGTGAGGGAGAGACACGCACACACAACGAGGGAGGGACACGCACACACAGCGAGGGATAGACACGTACACACAGCGAGGGATGGAAACGCACACACACAGCGAGGGGGGACACGCACACACACAGCGAGGGAGGGACACGCACACACACAGCGAGGGAGGGACACACACACAGCGAGGGAGGGACATGCACGCACACAGCGAGGGAGGGACATGCACACACACAGCGAGGGAGTGACACGCACACACACAGCGAGGGGGACACACACAGCGAGGGAGCGATACGCTCATATAGAGCGAGGGAGGGACACACTCGCAATCATTGAGGGGGGCACGCACACAGCGAGGGAGGGACACGCGCACACAGCGAGGGAGGGACACGCGCACACAGCGAGGAAGGGACACGCGCACACAGCGAGGGAGGGACACGCACACACAGCGAGGGAGGGAACGCACACACAGCGAGGGAGGGACACGCACGCACACAGCGAGGGAGGGACACGCACACACACAGCGAGGGAGGGATACGCACACACACAGCGAGGGAGAGACACGCACACACAGCGAGGGAGGGACACGCACACACAGCGAGGGAGTGACACGCACACACAGCGAGGGAGTGACACGCACACACACAGCGAGGGAGGGACATGCACACACAGCGAGGGAGGGACACGCACATACACAGCGAGGGAGGGACACTCACACACACAGCGAGGGAGGGACACGCACACACACAGCGAGGAGGGACACGCACACACAGCGAGGAGGACACACACACACACACACACACACAGTGAGGGAGGGACACACACACACAAACACAGCGAGGGAGGGACACACACACACACACACACAGCGAGGGAGGGAAACACACACACACAGCGAGGGAGTGACACATACACACACACAGCGAGGGAGGGACACACAAACACAGAGTGAGGGAGGGACACACACACACACACACACACAGCGAGGGAGGGACACACACAGCGAGGGAGGGACACACACACAAACACACACGCACAGTGAGGGGTCACGCACACAGCAAGGGACGGACATGCACGCACACAGCGAGGGAGGGACACGCACACACACAGCGAGCGAGGGACACGCACACACAGCGAGGGAGGGACAAGCACACACAGAGCGAGGGAGGGACACGCACACACAGCGAGGGAAGGACACACACACACACACACACACACACACACAGTGAGGGAGGGACACACACACACACAGTGAGGGAGGGACACACACACACACACACAGCGAGGGAGAGAAACGCACACACACAGCGAGGGAGGGACACGCACGCACACAGCGAGGGAGAGAAACGCACGCACACAGCGAGGGAGGGACAGACACACACACACCGCGAGGGAGGGACACGCACACACACAGTGAGGGAGAGACACGCACACACAACGAGGGAGGGACACGCACACACAGCGAGGGATAGACACGCACACACAGCGAGGGAGGGACACGCACACACAGCGAGGGAGGGACACGCACACACACAGCGAGGGAGGGACACGCACACACACAGCGAGGGAGGGACACGCACACACAGCGAGGGAGGGACACGCACACACACAGCAAGGGAGAGAAACGCACACACACAGCGAGGGAGGGACACGCACACACAGCGAGGGAGGGACACGCACACACAGCGAGGGAGGGACACGCACACATACAGCGAGGGAGGGACACTCAAACACACAGCGAGGGAGGGACACGCACACACACAGCGAGGAGGGACACACACACACCGCGAGGGAGGGACACGCACACACAGCGAGGGAGGGACACGCACACACACAGCGAGGGAGGAACACGCACACAGTGAGGGACGCACACACAGCGAGGGAGGGACACACACACACACACACACACACACACACACAGCGAGGGAGGGACACACAAACATACACACACACAGTGAGGGAGGGACACACACACACACACACACAGCGAGGGAGGGACACACACACACACACACACCCACCCACACACAGCGAGGGAGGGACACACACACACAACAAAAGAGGAATATGCACACACACCAAGGGAGGGACACACACACACACACACACACACACACACACACACACAGCGAGGGAGGGACACGCACACACACACACACACACACACACACACACAGCGAGGGAGGGACGCACACACACACAGCGAGGGAGGGGCACACACACACAGTGAGGGAGGGACACACACACAGCGAGGGAGGGACACACGCACACAGCGAGGAGGACACACACATACACACACACACACACACACACAGAGCGAGGGAGGGACACATACACACACACAGCGAAGGAGGGACACACAAACACAGAGCGAGGGAGGGACACACACACAAACACACACACACAGTGAGGGGTCACGCACACAGCAAGGGACGGACATGCACGCACACAGCGAGGGAGGGACACGCACGCACACACACACACACACACGAGGGAGGGACACGAACACACACACGAGGGAGGGACACGCACGCGCACACACACACACGAGGGAGGGAACGAACACAGTGAGGGACACACACAGCGAGGGAGGGACACGAACGCACACAGCGAGGGAGGGACACGCACACACACAGCGAGGGAGGGACAGACACACACACACCGCGAGGGAGGGACACGCACACACACAGTGAGGGAGAGACACGCACACACAACGAGGGAGGGACACGCACACACAGCGAGGGATAGACACGCACACACAGCGAGGGAGGGACACGCACACACACAGCGAGGGGGGACACGCACACACACAGCGAGGGAGGGACACGCACACACACAGCGAGGGAGGGACACGCACACACACAGCGAGGGAGGGACACACACACAGCGAGGGAGGGACACGCACGCACACAGCGAGGGAGGGACATGCACACACACAGCGAGGGAGTGACACGCACACACACAGCGAGGGGGACACACACAGCGAGGGAGCGATACGCTCATATAGAGCGAGGGAGGGACACGCTCGCAATCATTGAGGGGGGCACGCACACAGCGAGGGAGGGACACGCGCACACAGCGAGGGAGGGACACGCGCACACAGCGAGGGAGGGACACGCACACACAGCGAGGGAGGGAACGCACACACAGCGAGGGAGGGACACGCACGCACACAGCGAGGGAGGGACACGCACACACACAGCGAGGGAGGGATACGCACACACACAGCGAGGGAGAGACACGCACACACAGCGAGGGAGGGACACGCACACACAGCGAGGGAGGGACACGCACACACAGCGAGGGAGTGACACGCACACACAACAAAAGAGGAATATGCACACACACCAAGGGAGGGACACGCGCACACTCAAACACACACAGCGAGGGAGGGACACACACACACAGCGAGGGAGGGACACGCACACACACACACACAGCGAGGGAGGAACACGCACACACAGCGAGGGAGGGACACACACACACAGCGAGGGAGGGACACGCACACACACAGCGAGCGAGGGACACGCACACACAGCGAGGGAGGGACACGCACACACAGAGCGAGGGAGGGACACACACACACAGCGAGGTAAGGACACACACACACACACAGTGAGGGAGGGAGACACACACACACAGTGAGGGAGGGACACACACACACACACACACAGCGAGGGAGGGTCACACACACACACACACACAGCGAGTGAGGGTAACACACACACACACACACACAGCGAGGGAGGGACACACACACACACAGCGAGGCAGGGACACACACACACAGCGAGGGAGGGACACACACACACAACAAAAGAGGAATATGCACACACACCAAGGGAGGGACACACACACACACACACACACACACACACCAAGGGAGGGACACGCACGCACTCAACACACACACAGCGAGGGAGGGACACACACACACAGCGAGGGAGGAACACGCACACACAGCGAGGGAGGGACACACACACACAGCGAGGGAGGGACACGCACACACACGGCGAGCGAGGGACACGCACGCACAGCGAGGGAGGGACACGCACACACAGCGAGGGAGGGACACGCACACACAGCGAGGGAGGGACACACACACACACAGCGAGGGAGGGACACACACACACACAGCGAGGGAGGGACACGCACACACAGCGAGGGAGGGACACGCACACACAGAGCGAGGGAGGGACACGCACACACAGCGAGGGAAGGACACACACACACACACAGTGAGGGAGGGAGACACACACACACAGTGAGGGAGGGACACACACACACACACACAGCGAGGGAGGGACACACACACACAGCGAGTGAGGGTAACACACACACACACACACACATACACACACACAGTTAGGGAGGAAAACACACACACACACACAGTGAGGGAGGGACACACACACACACACACACAGCGAGGGAGGGACACGAACACACAGCGAGGGAGGGACACACACACACACACACACACACACACACAGTGAGGGAGGGACACACACACACACAAACACACACACACACACACAGCGAGGGAGGGACACACACACACACACACACACAGTGAGGGAGGGACACACACACAGCGAGGCAGGGACACACACACAAACACACACACAGCGAGGGAAGGACACACATACACAATAAAAGAGGAATATGCACACACACCAAGGGAGGGACACACACACACACACACACACACAGCGAGGGAGGGACACACACACACACACACACACACACACACACACACACACACACACACAGCGAGGGAGGGACACGCACACACACAGCGAGGGAGGGACACACACACACAGCGAGGGAGGGACACACACACACACACACACAGCGAGGGAGGGACACACACACACACACACAGCGAGGGAGGGACACACAAACACACACACAGTGAGGGGTCACGCACACAGCAAGGGACGGACACGCACGCACACACACACACTCACGAGGGAGGGGCACGCACGCACACACACACACACACACATACACACGAGGGAGGGACACGCACACACACACGAGGGAGGGACACGAACACAGTGAGGGACACACAGCGAGGGAGGGACACGCACGCACACACACACACACGAGGGAGGGACACGCACACACACACGAGGGAGGGACACGCAGGCGCACACACACACACGAGGGAGGGACACGCACACACACACACACGAGGGAGGGACACGAACACAGTGAGGGACACACACAGCGAGGGAGGGACACGCACGCACACAGCGAGGGAGGGACACGCACACACACAGCGAGGGGGAACACGCACACACACAGTGAGGGAGGGACACGCACACACACAGCGAGGGAGGGACACACACACAGCGAGGGAGGGACACACACACACACACAGCGAGGGAGGGAAATGCACACACATAGCGAGAGAGGGACACGCACACACACAGCGAGGGAGTGACACGCACACACACAGCGAGGGGGACACACACAGCGAGGGAGGGACACACACACACACAGCGAGGGGGACACACACAGCGAGGGAGCGATACGCTCATATAGAGCGAGGGAGGGACACACTCGCAATCATTGAGGGGGGCACGCACACAGCGAGGGAGGGACACGCACACACAGCGAGGGAGGGAACGCACACACAGCGAGGGAGGGACACGCACACACACAGCGAGGGAGGGACACGCACACACACAGCGAGGGAGGGATACGCACACACACAGCGAGGGAGAGACACGCACACACAGCGAGGGAGTGACACGCACACACAGCGAGGGAGTGACACGCACACACACAGCGAGGGAGGGACATGCACACACAGCGAGGGAGTGACACGCACACACAGTGAGGGAGTGACACGCACACACAGCGAGGGAGTGACACGCACACACACAGCGAGGGAGGGACATGCACACACAGCGAGGGAGGGACACGCACATACACAGCGAGGGAGG
The DNA here is from genome assembly GCF_047496795.1 of Chiloscyllium punctatum. Taxonomy (NCBI): domain Eukaryota; kingdom Metazoa; phylum Chordata; class Chondrichthyes; order Orectolobiformes; family Hemiscylliidae; genus Chiloscyllium; species Chiloscyllium punctatum. Next base: position 70,765,410 of record NC_092772.1, on the reverse strand, counting down.
ACACTCACACACACAGCGAGGGAGGGACACGCACACACACAGCGAGGAGGGACACGCACACACAGCGAGGGAGGGACACGCACACACAGCGAGGGAGGGACACACACACACACACACACACACACAGTGAGGGAGGGACACACACACACACAGTGAGGGAGGGACACACACACACACACACAGCGAGGGAGGGACACGCACACGCACAGCGAGGGAGAGAAACGCACACACACAGCGAGGGAGGGTCACGCACGCACACATACACAGCGAGGGAGGGACACACACACACACACACACACACACAGCGAGGGAGGGAAACACACACACACACACACACACACACACAGCGAGGGAGGGACACACACACACACACACACACAGCGAGGGAGGGACACACACACACACACAGCGAGGGAGGGACACACACACACACAGCGAGGCAGGGACACACACACACACAGCGAGGCAGGGACACACACACACACACACACACCCACACACAGCGAGGGAGGGACACACACACACAACAAAAGAGGAATATGCACACACACCAAGGGAGGGACACGCACACACTCAAACACACACAGCGAGGGAGGGACACACACACACAGCGAGGGAGGGACACGCACACACACACACACAGCGAGGGAGGAACACGCACACACAGCGAGGGAGGGACACGCACACACACAGCGAGCGAGGGACACGCACACACAGCGAGGGAGGGACAAGCACACACAGAGCGAGGGAGGGACACGCACACACAGCGAGGGAAGGACACACACACACACACACACACACACACAGTGAGGGAGGGACACACACACACACAGTGAGGGAGGGACACACACACACACACAGCGAGGGAGGGACACGCACACACACAGCGAGGGAGAGAAACGCACACACACAGCGAGGGAGGGACACGCACGCACACAGCGAGGGAGGGACACCACGCACACAGCGAGGGAGGGACAGACACACACACACAGTGAGGGAGAGACACGCACACACAACGAGGGAGGGACACGCACACACAGCGAGGGATAGACACGCACACACAGCGAGGGAGGGCCACGCACACACAGCGAGGGAGGGACACGCACACACAGCGAGGGAGGGACACGCACACACACAGCGAGGGAGGGACACGCACACACACAGCGAGGGAGGGACACGCACACACAGCGAGGGAGGGACACGCACACACACAGCGAGGGAGAGAAACGCACACACACAGCGAGGGAGGGACACGCACACACAGCGAGGGAGGGACACGCACACACAGCGAGGGAGGGACACGCACACATACAGCGAGGGAGGGACACTCAAACACACAGCGAGGGAGGGACACGCACACACACAGCGAGGAGGGACACACACACACAGCGAGGAGGGACACGCACACACAGCGAGGGAGGGACACGCACACACACAGCGAGGGAGGAACACGCACACAGTGAGGGACGCACACACAGCGAGGGAGGGACACACACACACACACACACACACACACACACACAGCGAGGGAGGGACACACAAACACACACACACACAGCGAGGGAGGGACACACACACACAGCGAGGGAGGGACACGCACACACACAGCGAGGGAGGGACACGCACACACACAGCGAGGGAGGGACACGCACACACACAGCGAGGGAGGGACACGCACACACAGCGAGGGAGGGACACGCACACACACAGCGAGGGAGAGAAACGCACACACACAGCGAGGGAGGGACACGCACACACAGCGAGGGAGGGACACGCACACACAGCGAGGGAGGGACACGCACACATACAGCGAGGGAGGGACACTCAAACACACAGCGAGGGAGGGACACGCACACACACAGCGAGGAGGGACACACACACACAGCGAGGAGGGACACGCACACACAGCGAGGGAGGGACACGCACACACACAGCGAGGGAGGAACACGCACACAGTGAGGGACGCACACACAGCGAGGGAGGGACACACACACACACACACACACACACCCACCCACACACAGCGAGGGAGGGACACACACACACAACAAAAGAGGAATATGCACACTCACCAAGGGAGGGACACACACACACACACACACACACACACACACAGCGAGGGAGGGACACGCACACACACGCACACACACACACAGCGAGGGAGGGACGCACACACACACAGCGAGGGAGGGGCACACACACACAGTGAGGGAGGGACACACACACAGCGAGGGAGGGACACACACACACAGCGAGGAGGACACACACATACACACACACACAGCGAGGGAGGGACACACACACACACAGCGAGGGAGGGACACATACACACACACAGCGAGGGAGGGACACACAAACACAGAGCGAGGGAGGGACACACACACAAACACACACACACACAGTGAGGGGTCACGCACACAGCAAGGGACGGACATGCACGCACACAGCGAGGGAGGGACACGCACGCACACACACACACTCACGAGGGAGGGGCACGCACGCACACACACACACACACACACACGAGGGAGGGACACGCACGCGCACACACACACACGAGGGAGGGAACGAACACAGTGAGGGACACACACAGCGAGGGAGGGACACGCACACACACAGCGAGGAAGGGACACGCACACCACGAGGGAGGGACACGCACACACACAGCGAGGGAGGGACACGCACACACACAGCGAGGGAGGGATACACACACATACACAGCGAGGGAGGGACACACACACAGCGAGGGAGTGACACGCACACACACAGCGAGGGGGGACACGCACACACACAGCGAGGGAGGGATACGCACACACACAGCGAGGGAGGGACACGCACACACACAGCGAGGGAGGGACATGCACACACACAGCGAGAGAGGGACACGCACACACACAGCGAGGGAGTGACACGCACACACACAGCGAGGGGGACACACACAGCGAGGGAGCGATACGCTCATATAGAGCGAGGGAGGGACACACTCGCAATCATTGAGGGGGGCATGCACACAGCGAGGGAGGGATACGCGCACACAGCGAGGGAGGGACACGCGCACACAGCGAGGGAGGGACATGCGCACACAGCGAGGGAGGGACACGCACACACAGCGAGGGAGGGACACGCAAGCACACAGCGAGGGAGAGACACGCACACACACAGCGAGGGAGGGATACGCACACACACAGCGAGGGAGAGACACGCACACACAGCGAGGGAGGGACACGCACACACAGCGAGGGAGTGACACGCACACACAGCGAGGGAGGGACACGCACACACACAGCGAGGGAGGGACATGCACACACAGCGAGGAGGGACACGCACACACACAGCGAGGAGGGACACGCACACACAGCGAGGGAGGGACACGCACACACACAGCGAGGGATGAACACGCACACAGTGAGGGACGCACACTCAGCGAGGGAGGGACACACATGCACACAGAGCGAGGGAGGGACACACACACACACAGCGAGGCAGGGACACACACACAACAAAAGAGGAATATGCACACACACCAAGGGAGGGACACGCGCACACTCAAACACACACAGCGAGGGAGGGACACACACACACAGCGAGGGAGGGACACGCACACACACACACACACAGCGAGGGAGGAACACGCACACACAGCGAGGGAGGGACACACACACACAGCGAGGGAGGGACACGCACACACACAGCGAGCGAGGGACACGCACACACAGCGAGGGAGGGACACGCACACACAGAGCGAGGGAGGGACACGCACACACAGCGAGGGAAGGACACACACATACACACAGTGAGGGAGGGAGACACACACACACAGTGAGGGAGGGACACACACACACACACACAGCGAGGGAGGGTCACACACACACACACACACACACACACACACACACAGCGAGGGAGGGACACACACACACACAGCGAGGCAGGGACACACACACACAACAAAAGAGGAATATGCACACACACCAAGGGAGGGACACGCACGCACTCAACACACACACAGCGAGGGAGGGACACACACACACAGCGAGGGAGGAACACGCACACACAGCGAGGGAGGGACACACACACACAGCGAGCGAGGGACACGCACACACACGGCGAGCGAGGGACACGCACACACAGCGAGGGAGGGACACGCACACACAGCGAGGGAGGGACACGCACACACAGCGAGGGAGGGACACACACACACACAGCGAGGGAGGGACAAGCACACACAGCGAGGGAGGGACACGCACACACAGAACGAGGGAGGGACACGCACACACAGCGAGGGAAGGACACACACACACACACACAGTGAGGGAGGGACACACACACACACACAGAGCGAGGGAGGGACACACACACACACACACAGTGAGTGAGGGTAACACACACACACACACACACACAGTTAGGGAGGAAAACACACACACAGTGAGGGAGGGACACACACACACACACACACAGCGAGGGAGGGACACACACACACACACACAGTGAGGGAGGGACACACACACAGCGAGGCAGGGACACACACACACACCCACACACAGCGAGGGAGGGACACACATACACAATAAAAGAGGAATATGCACACACACCAAGGGAGGGACACACACACACACACACACAGCGAGGGAGGGACACACACACACACACACAGTGAGGGAGGGACACACACACAGCGAGGCAGGGACACACACACACACCCACACACAGCGAGGGAGGGACACACATACACAATAAAAGAGGAATATGCACACACACCAAGGGAGGGACACACACACACACACACACACACACACACACAGCGAGGGAGGGACACGCACACACACAGCGAGGGAGGGACACACACACACACAGCGAGGGAGGGACACACACACACACACACACACAGCGAGGGAGGGACACACAAACACACACACAGTGAGGGGTCACGCACACAGCAAGGGACGGACATGCACGCACACAGCGAGGGAGGGACACGCACGCACACACACACACTCACGAGGGAGGGGCACGCACGCACACACACACACACACACATACACACGAGGGAGGGACACGCACACACACACGAGGGAGGGACACGAACACAGTGAGGGACACACAGCGAGGGAGGGACACGCACGCACACACACACACACGAGGGAGGGACACGCACACACACACGAGGGAGGGACACGCAGGCGCACACACACACACGAGGGAGGGACACGAACACAGTCAGGGACACACACAGCGAGGGAGGGACACGCACGCACACAGCAAGGGAGGGACACGCACACACACAGCGAGGGGGAACACGCACACACACAGCGAGGGAGGGACACGCACACACACAGCTAGGGAGGGACACACGCACAGCGAGGGAGGGACACACACACACACAGCGAGGGAGGGAAATGCACACACATAGCGAGAGAGGGACACGCACACACACAGCGAGGGAGTGACACGCACACACACAGCGAGGGGGACACACACAGCGAGGGAGGGACACACACACACACAGCGAGGGGGACACACACAGCGAGGGAGCGATACGCTCATATAGAGCGAGGGAGGGGCACACTCGCAATCATTGAGGGGGGCACGCACACAGCGAGGGAGGGACACGCACACACAGCGAGGGAGGGACACGCACACACAGCGAGGGAGGGACACGCACACACACAGCGAGGGAGGGACACGCACACACACAGCGAGGGAGGGATACGCACACACACAGCGAGGGAGAGACACGCACACACAGCGAGGGAGTGACACGCACACACAGCGAGGGAGTGACACGCACACACACAGCGAGTGAGGGACATGCACACACAGCGAGGGAGTGACACGCACACACACAGCGAGGCAGGGACACACACACAACAAAAGAGGAATATGCACACACACCAAGGGAGGGACACGCGCACACTCAAACACACACAGCGAGGGAGGGACACACACACACAGCGAGGGAGGGACACGCACACACACACACACAGCGAGGGAGGAACACGCACACACAGCGAGGGAGGGACACACACACACAGCGAGGGAGGGACACGCACACACACAGCGAGCGAGGGACACGCACACACAGCGAGGGAGGGACACGCACACACAGAGCGAGGGAGGGACACGCACACACAGCGAGGGAAGGACACACACATACACACAGTGAGGGAGGGAGACACACACACACAGTGAGGGAGGGACACACACACACACACACAGCGAGGGAGGGTCACACACACACACACACACACACACACACACACACAGCGAGGCAGGGACACACACACACAACAAAAGAGGAATATGCACACACACCAAGGGAGGGACACGCACGCACTCAACACACACACAGCGAGGGAGGGACACACACACACAGCGAGGGAGGAACACGCACACACAGCGAGGGAGGGACACACACACACAGCGAGCGAGGGACACGCACACACACGGCGAGCGAGGGACACGCACACACAGAACGAGGGAGGGACACGCACACACAGCGAGGGAAGGACACACACACACACACAGTGAGGGAGGGACACACACACACACACAGAGCGAGGGAGGGACACACACACACACACACAGTGAGTGAGGGTAACACACACACACACACACACACAGTTAGGGAGGAAAACACACACACAGTGAGGGAGGGACACACACACACACACACAGCGAGGGAGGGACACACACACACACACACAGTGAGGGAGGGACACACACACAGCGAGGCAGGGACACACACACACACCCACACACAGCGAGGGAGGGACACACATACACAATAAAAGAGGAATATGCACACACACCAAGGGAGGGACACACACACACACACACACACACACACACACACACAGCGAGGGAGGGACACGCACACACACACGAGGGAGGGACACGCAGGCGCACACACACACACGAGGGAGGGACACGAACACAGTCAGGGACACACACAGCGAGGGAGGGACACGCACGCACACAGCAAGGGAGGGACATGCACACACACAGCGAGGGGGAACACGCACACACACAGCGAGGGAGGGACACGCACACACACAGCTAGGGAGGGACACACGCACAGCGAGGGAGGGACACACACACACACAGCGAGGGAGGGAAATGCACACACATAGCGAGAGAGGGACACGCACACACACAGCGAGGGAGTGACACGCACACACACAGCGAGGGGGACACACACAGCGAGGGAGGGACACACACACACACAGCGAGGGGGACACACACAGCGAGGGAGCGATACGCTCATATAGAGCGAGGGAGGGGCACACTCGCAATCATTGAGGGGGGCACGCACACAGCGAGGGAGGGACACGCACACACAGCGAGGGAGGGACACGCACACACAGCGAGGGAGGGACACGCACACACACAGCGAGGGAGGGACACGCACACACACAGCGAGGGAGGGATACGCACACACACAGCGAGTGAGAGACACGCACACACAGCGAGGGAGTGACACGCACACACAGCGAGGGAGTGACACGCACACACACAGCGAGGGAGGGACATGCACACACAGCGAGGGAGTGACACGCACACACAGCGAGGGAGTGACACGCACACACAGCGAGGGAGTGACACGTACACACACAGCGAGGGAGGGACATGCACACACAGCGAGGGAGGGACATGCACACACAGCGAGGGAGGGACACGCACATACACAGCGAGGGAGGACACTCACACACACAGCGAGGGAGGGACACGCACACACAGCGAGGAGGGACACGCACACACAGCGAGGGAGGGACACGCACACACAGCGAGGGAGGGACACACACACACAGTGAGGGAGGGGGACACACACACACAGTGAGGGAGGGACACACACACACACACACAGCGAGGGAGGGACACGCACACACACAGCGAGGGAGAGAAACGCACACACACAGCGAGGGAGTGACATGTACATACACAGCGAGGGAGGGACACACACACACACACACACACACACACACAGCGAGGGAGGGAAACACACACACACACACACACACACAGCGAGGGAGGGACACACACACACACACAGCGAGGGAGGGACACACACACACACAGCGAGGCAGGGACACACACACACACAGCGAGGCAGGGACACACACACACACAGCGAGGCAGGGACACACACACACAACAAAAGAGGAATATGCACACACACCAAGGGAGGGACACGCACACACTCAAACACACACAGCGAGGGAGGGACACACACACACAGCGAGGGAGGGACACGCACACACACACACACAGCGAGGGAGGAACACGCACACACAGCGAGGGAGGGACACGCACACACACAGCGAGGGAGGGACACGCACACACAGTGAGGGAGGGACACACACACACACAGTGAGGGAGGGACACACACACACACACACACAGCGAGGGAGGGACACGCACACACACAGCGAGGGAGAGAAACGCACACACACAGCGAGGGAGGGACACGCACGCACACAGCGAGGGAGGGACACGCACGTACACAGCGAGGGAGGGACAGACACACACACACCGCGAGGGAGGGACACGCACACACACAGTGAGGGAGAGACACGCACACACAACGAGGGAGGGACACGCACACACAGCGAGGGATAGACACGCACACACAGCGAGGGAGGGACACGCACACACAGCGAGGGAGGGACACGCACACGCACAGCGAGGGAGGGACACGCACACACACAGCGAGGGAGGGACACGCACACACAGCGAGGGAGGGACACGCACACACAGCGAGGGAGGGACACGCACACACAGCGAGGGAGGGACACGCACACATACAGCGAGGGAGGGACACTCAAACACACAGCGAGGAAGGGACACGCACACACACAGCGAGGGAGGGACACGCACGCACACACACACACTCACGAGGGAGGGGCACGCACGCACACACACACACACACACATACACACGAGGGAGGGACACGCACACACACACGAGGGAGGGACACGAACACAGTGAGGGACACACAGCGAGGGAGGGACACGCACGCACACACACACACACGAGGGAGGGACACGCACACACACACGAGGGAGGGACACGAACACAGTCAGGGACACACACAGCGAGGGAGGGACACGCACGCACACAGCAAGGGAGGGACACGCACACACACAGCGAGGGGGAACACGCACACACACAGCGAGGGAGGGACACGCACGCACAGCGAGGGAGGGACACGCACACACACAGCGAGAGAGGAACACGCACACAGTGAGGGACGCACACACAGCGAGGGAGGGACACACACACACACACACACACACACACACACACACACACAGCGAGGGAGGGACACACAAACACACACACACACAGCGAGGGAGGGACACACATACACACACACAGCGAGGGAGGGACACACACACACACACACACACACACACCCACCCACACACAGCGAGGGAGAGACACACACACACACACACACACACACACACACAGCGAGGGAGGGACACGCACACACACACACACAGCGAGTGAGGGGCACACACACAGTGAGGGACGCACACACAGCGAGGGAGGGACACACACACACACACACACACACACACACAGCGAGGGAGGGACACACAAACACACACACACACAGCGAGGGAGGGACACACACACACAGCGAGGGAGGGACACACACACACACACACACACACACACACACACACCCACCCACACACAGCGAGGGAGGGACACACACACACACACACACACACACACAGCGAGGGAGGGACACGCACACACACACACACAGCGAGTGAGGGGCACACACACACAGTGAGGGAGGGACACACACACAGCGAGGGAGGGACACACACACACAGCGAGGAGGACACACACATACACACACACACACACACAGCGAGGGAGGGACACACACACACACAGCGAGGGAGGGACACATACACACACACAGCGAGGAAGGGACACACAAACACAGAGCGAGGGAGGGACACACACACAAACACACACACACAGTGAGGGGTCATGCACACAGCAAGGGACGGACATGCACGCACACAGCGAGGGAGGGACACGCACGCACACACACACACACTCACGAGGGAGGGGCACGCACGCACACACACACACACACACACGAGGGAGGGACACGAACACACACACCGCGAGGGAGGGACACGCACACACACAGTGAGGGAGAGACACGCACACACAACGAGGGAGGGACACGCACACACACAGCGAGGGAGGGACACGCACACACAGCGAGGGAGGGACACGCACAGACACAGCGAGGGAGAGAAACGCACACACACAGCGAGGGAGAGACACGCACACACAACGAGGGAGGGACACGCACACACAGCGAGGGATAGACACGCACACACAGCGAGGGAGGGACACGCACACACAGCGAGGGAGGGACACGCACACGCACAGCGAGGGAGGGACACGCACACACACAGCGAGGGAGGGACACGCACACACAGCGAGGGAGGGACACGCACACACAGCGAGGGAGGGACACGCACACACAGCGAGGGAGGGACACGCACACATACAGCGAGGGAGGGACACTCAAACACACAGCGAGGAAGGGACACGCACACACACAGCGAGGGAGGGACACGCACGCACACACACACTCACGAGGGAGGGGCACGCACGCACACACACACACACACACATACACACGAGGGAGGGACACGCACACACACACGAGGGAGGGACACGAACACAGTGAGGGACACACAGCGAGGGAGGGACACGCACGCACACACACACACACGAGGGAGGGACACGCACACACACACGAGGGAGGGACACGAACACAGTCAGGGACACACACAGCGAGGGAGGGACACGCACGCACACAGCAAGGGAGGGACACGCACACACACAGCGAGGGGGAACACGCACACACACAGCGAGGGAGGGACACGCACGCACAGCGAGGGAGGGACACGCACACACACAGCGAGAGAGGAACACGCACACAGTGAGGGACGCACACACAGCGAGGGAGGGACACACACACACACACACACACACACACACACACACACACACAGCGAGGGAGGGACACACAAACACACACACACACAGCGAGGGAGGGACACACACACACACACACAGCGAGGGAGGGACACACACACACACACACACACACACACACACCCACCCACACACAGCGAGGGAGAGACACACACACACACACACACACACACACACACAGCGAGGGAGGGACACGCACACACACACACACAGCGAGTGAGGGGCACACACACACAGTGAGGGAGGGACACACACACAGCGAGGGAGGGACACACACACACAGCGAGGGAGGGACACACACACACAGCGAGGAGGACACACACATACACACACACACACACACACAGCGAGGGAGGGACACACACACACACAGCGAGGGAGGGACACATACACACACACAGCGAGGAAGGGACACACAAACACAGAGCGAGGGAGGGACACACACACAAACACACACACACAGTGAGGGGTCACGCACACAGCAATTGACGGACATGCACGCACACAGCGAGGGAGGGACACGCACGCACACACACACACTCACGAGGGAGGGGCATGCACGCACACACACACACACACACACACACGAGGGAGGGACACAAACACACACACGAGGGAGGGACACGCACGCGCACACACACACGAGGGAGGGAACGAACACAGTGAGGGACACACACAGCGAGGGAGGGACACGAACGCACACAGCAAGGGAGGGACACGCACACACACAGTGAGGAAGGGACACGCACACCACGAGGGAGGGACACGCACACACACAGCGAGGGAGGGACACGCACACACACAGCGAGGGAGGGACACACACACATACACAGCGAGGGAGGGACACACACACAGCGAGGGAGGGACACGCACACACACAGCGAGGGGGGAAACGCACACACACAGCGAGGGAGGGACACGCACACACACAGCGAGGAAGGGACACGCACACACACAGCGAGGGAGGGACACGCACACACAGCGAGGGAGGGACACGCACACACAGCGAGGGAGGGACACGCACACATACAGCGAGGGAGGGACACTCAAACACACAGCGAGGAAGGGACACGCACACACACAGCGAGGAGGGACACACACACACAGCGAGGGAGGGACACGCACACACACAGCGAGAGAGGAACACGCACACAGTGAGGGACGCACACACAGCGAGGGAGGGACACACACACACACACACACACACACACACACACACACACACAGCGAGGGAGGGACACACAAACACACACACACACAGCGAGGGAGGGACACACACACACACACACAGCGAGGGAGGGACACACACACACACACACACACACACACACCCACCCACACACAGCGAGGGAGGGACACACACACACACACACACACACACAGCGAGGGAGGGACACGCACACACACACACACAGCGAGTGAGGGGCACACACACACAGTGAGGGAGGGACACACACACAGCGAGGGAGGGACACACACACACAGCGAGGAGGACACACACATACACACACACACACACACAGCGAGGGAGGGACACACACACACACAGCGAGGGAGGGACACATACACACACACAGCGAGGAAGGGACACACAAAACACAGAGCGAGGGAGGGACACACACACAAACACACACACACAGTGAGGGGTCACGCACACAGCAAGGGACGGACATGCACGCACACAGCGAGGGAGGGACACGCACGCACACACACACACTCACGAGGGAGGGGCACGCACGCACACACACACACACACACACACACACACGAGGGAGGGACACGAACACACACACGAGGGAGGGACACGCACGCGCACACACACACACGAGGGAGGGAACGAACACAGTGAGGGACACACACAGCGAGGGAGGGACACGAACGCACACAGCAAGGGAGGGACACGCACACACAGCGAGGGAGGGACACGCACACACACAGCGAGCGAGGGACATGCACACACAGCGAGGGAGGGACACGCACACACAGAGCGAGGGAGGGACACGCACACACAGCGAGGGAAGGACACACACACACACACACAGTGAGGGAGGGGGACACACACACACAGTGAGGGAGGGACACACACACACACACACAGCGAGTGAGGGTAACACACACACACACACACACAGCGAGGGAGGGACACACACACACACAGCGAGGCAGGGACACACACACACAGCGAGGGAGGGACACACACACACAACAAAAGAGGAATATGCACACACACCAAGGGAGGGACTCGCACGCACTCAACACACACACAGCGAGGGAGGGACACACACACACACACCAAGGGAGGGACACGCACACACACACACAGCGAGGGAGGGACACACACACACAGCGAGGGAGGAACACGCACACACAGCGAGGGAGGGACACACACACACAGCGAGCGAGGGACACGCACACACACGGCGAGCGAGGGATACGCACACACAGCGAGGGAGGGACACGCACACACAGCGAGGGAGGGAAATGCACACACATAGCGAGAGAGGGACACGCACACACACAGCGAGGGAGTGACACGCACACACACAGCGAGGGGGACACACACAGCGAGGGAGGGACACACACACACACAGCGAGGGGGACACACACAGCGAGGGAGCGATACGCTCATATAGAGCGAGGGAGGGGCACACTCGCAATCATTGAGCGGGGCACGCACACAGCGAGGGAGGGACACGCACACACAGCGAGGGAGGGACACGCACACACAGCGAGGGAGGGACACGCACACACACAGCGAGGGAGGGATACGCACACACACAGCGAGGGAGAGACACGCACACACAGCGAGGGAGTGACACGCACACACAGCGAGGGAGTGACACGCACACACACAGCGAGGGAGGGACATGCACACACAGCGAGGGAGTGACACGCACACACAGCGAGGGAGTGACACGTACACACACAGCGAGGGAGGGACATGCACACACAGCGAGGGAGGGACATGCACACACAGCGAGGGAGGGACACGCACATACACAGCGAGGGAGGACACTCACACACACAGCGAGGGAGGGACACTCACACACACAGCGAGGGAGGGACACGCACACACAGCGAGGGAGGGACACACACACACACACACACACACAGTGAGGGAGGGACACGCACACACACAGCGAGCGAGGGACACGCACACACAGCGAGGGAGGGACACGCACACACAGCGAGGGAGGGACACACACACACACACACACACACAGTGAGGGTGGGACACTCAAACACACAGCGAGGAAGGGACACGCACACACACAGTGAGGAGGGACACACACACACAGCGAGGAGGGACACGCACACACAGCGAGGGAGGGACACGCACACACACAGTGAGGGAGGAACACGCACACAGTGAGGGACGCACACACAGCGAGGGAGGGACACACACACACACACACACACACACACACAGCGAGGGAGGGACACACAAACACACACACACACAGCGAGGGAGGGACACACACACACAGCGAGGGAGGGACACACACACACACACACACACACACACACACACACACCCACCCACACACAGCGAGGGAGGGACACACACACACACACACACACACACACAGCGAGGGAGGGACACGCACACACACACACACAGCGAGTGAGGGGCACACACACACAGTGAGGGAGGGACACACACACAGCGAGGGAGGGACACACACACACAGCGAGGAGGACACACACATACACACACACACACAGCGAGGGAGGGACACACACACACACAGCGAGGGAGGGACACATACACACACACAGCGAGGAAGGGACACACAAACACAGAGCGAGGGAGGGACACACACACAAACACACACACACAGTGAGGGGTCATGCACACAGCAAGGGACGGACATGCACGCACACAGCGAGGGAGGGACACGCACGCACACACACACACACTCACGAGGGAGGGGCACGCACGCACACACACACACACACACACGAGGGAGGGACACGAACACACACACGAGGGAGGGACACGCACGCGCACACACACACACGAGGGAGGGAACGAACACAGTGAGGGACACACACAGCGAGGGAGGGACATGAACGCACACAGCAAGGGAGGGACACGCACACACACAGTGAGGAAGGGACACGCACACCACGAGGGAGGGACACGCACACACACAGCGAGGGAGGGACACGCACACACACAGCGAGGGAGGGACACACACACATACACAGCGAGGGAGGGACACACACACAGCGAGGGAGGGACACGCACACACACAGCGAGGGGGGAAACGCACACACACAGCGAGGGAGGGACACGCACACACACAGCGAGGGAGGGACACGCACACACACAGCGAGGGAGGGACATGCACACACACAGCGAGAGAGGGACACGCACACACACAGCGAGGGGGACACACACAGCGAGGGAGCGATACGCTCATATAGAGCGAGGGAGGGACACACTCGCAATCATTGAGGGGGGCATGCACACAGCGAGGGAGGGATACGCGCACACAGCGAGGGAGGGACACGCGCACACAGCGAGGGAGGGACACGCGCACACAGCGAGGGAGGGACACGCACACACAGCGAGGGAGGGACACGCACACACAGCGAGGGAGTGACACGCACACACAGCGAGGGAGGGACACGCACACACACAGCGAGGGAGGGACATGCACACACAGCGAGGGAGGGACACGCACATACACAGCGAGGGAGGGACACTCACATACACAGCGAGGGAGGGACACGCACACACACAGCGAGAAGGGACACGCACACACAGCGAGGGAGGGACACGCACACACAGCGAGGGAGGGACACGCACACACAGTGAGGGAGGGACACGCACACACACAGCGAGGGATGAACACGCACACAGTGAGGGACGCACACTCAGCGAGGGAGGGACACACATGCACACAGAGCGAGGGAGGGACACACACACACACACACACACAGTGAGGGAGGGACACACACACACACAAACACAGTGAGGGAGGGACACACACACACACACACAGCGAGGGAGGGACACACACACACACACACACACACACACACAGCGAGGGAGGGAAACACACACACACACACACACAGCGAGGGAGGGACACACACACACACACAGCGAGGGAGGGACAATCACACACACAGCGAGGCTGGGACACACACACACAACAAAAGAGGAATATGCACACACACCAAGGGAGGGACACGCGCACACTCAAACACACACAGCGAGGGAGGGACACACACACACAGCGAGGGAGGGACACGCACACACACACACACACAGCGAGGGAGGAACACGCACACACAGCGAGGGAGGGACACACACACACAGCGAGGGAGGGACACGCACACACACAGCGAGCGAGGGACACGCACACACAGCGAGGGAGGGACACGCACACACAGAGCGAGGGAGGGACACGCACACACAGCGAGGGAAGGACACACACACACACACAGTGAGGGAGGGGGACACACACACACAGTGAGGGAGGGACACACACACACACACACAGCGAGGGAGGGACACGCACACACACAGCGAGGGAGAGAAACGCACACACACAGCGAGGGAGGGTCACGCACGCACACATACACAGCGAGGGAGGGACACATACACACACACAGCGAGGGAGGGAAACACACACACACACACACACAGCGAGGGAGGGACACACACACACACACAGCGAGGGAGGGACACACACACACACAGCGAGGCAGGGACACACACACACACACACAGCGAGGCAGGGACACACACACACAACAAAAGAGGAATATGCACACACACCAAGGGAGGGACACGCACACACTCAAACACACACAGCGAGTGAGGGACACACACACACAGCGAGGGAGGGACACGCACACACACACACACAGCGAGGGAGAAACACGCACACACAGCGAGGGAGGGACACGCACACACACAGCGAGCGAGGGACACGCACACACAGCGAGGGAGGGACAAGCACACACAGAGCGAGGGAGGGACACGCACACACAGCGAGGGAAGGACACACACACACACACACACACACACACACAGTGAGGGAGGGACACACACACACACAGTGAGGGAGGGACACACACACACACACACAGCGAGGGAGGGACACGCACACACACAGCGAGGGAGAGAAACGCACACACACAGCGAGGGAGGGACACGCACGCACACAGCGAGGGAGGGACACGCACGCACACAGCGAGGGAGGGACAGACACACACACACCGCGAGGGAGGGACACGCACACACACAGTGAGGGAGAGACACGCACACACAACGAGGGAGGGACACGCACACACAGCGAGGGAGGGACACGCACACACACAGCGAGGGAGGGACACGCACACACAGCGAGGGAGGGACACGCACACACACAGCGAGGGAGAGAAACGAACACACACAGCGAGGGAGGGACACGCACACACAGCGAGGGAGGGACACGCACACACAGCGAGGGAGGGACACGCACACATACAGCGAGGGAGGGACACTCAAACACACAGCGAGGGAGGGACACGCAAACACACAGCGAGGAGGGACACACACACACAGCGAGGAGGGACACGCACACACAGCGAGGGAGGGACACGCACACACACAGCGAGGGAGGAACACGCACACAGTGAGGGACGCACACACAGCGAGGGAGGGGCACACACACACACACACACACACACACACACACACACACACACAGCGAGGGAGGGACACACAAACACACACACACACAGCGAGGGAGGGACACACACACACACACACAGCGAGGGAGGGACACACACACACACACACACACACCCACACACAGCGAGGGAGGGACACACACACACAACAAAAGAGGAATATGCACACACACCAAGGGAGGGACACACACACACACACACACACACACACACACACAGCGAGGAAGGGACACGCACACACACACACACACACAGCGAGGGAGGGACACGCAC